>NC_056562.1:32802602-32840025 GCF_013358625.1 Macadamia integrifolia
TTTTTTTTTTTTTTTACATTTACCCAACCCCATTTTCTATTGTAGATTCTATGGGGTCTAAATGGTATGCTGTGAGTGGATAGAGTATCACACTCTGATACCACCGTTGTCACACCCCGTTCACACAGAACCGGACCGATGACCGGGTTAACTCCAGTTAATCCAAACTTACCAGGATCATCTGATACAGTACCCCACCACAGCATACCCACATCTAAGATAAGTGTTCAAAAGTTCAGCAGAAGACTTAAATTACCTGTAAATATCCCCAATATACTTGATACACGAATTGTAGTATATAGCTAAATACATGTGGGCCCACAGACATGATATTTACACAAAAAGAATAACAATTTACGTATCAAATATACAAAAAGGGGGGTCATCAAAAGAATCAAAAAGTAAAATCCTATACGGTGTCATTACTGCAGTCCCACAGCACAGCCCTCGCATATGCAATTAGCACCATGCCATTACTCCTCGGGGACCCATCAAACCTCAACAAAAAACTCGACAATGGGGCCCAACTAGTGATCTTCAGGCGGATGACCTACAAAATCATCTAAAAGAGGTGCACACGTGGGATGAGCTCACTAGTTCAGTAAGTGAAACGAAAGATCACACAACAATCACATCCATACACACTATATGCTATACAATTCATTTTAAATCTTATCCACCTAAAAACATTACTAAGTCTTTGGTTATGTGCTACTTACAACCACAGTGCACGTATGCCTCAGGTACGAGCCGCGAACTCCATCCCGTGATATGCCCACAGGATTGTCGGAGAAGGCCCACCATGAGTACTCAGAAAAGTAAAGCATGCCAACTACTGGCTCTCAACATAAAAGTAAATGATAGAAAAGTAAAGGTGCTGACCCCAGCAATTTAAAAGCAGTACGATTGGCCCTCTTGAATATACCACTGAGGTTACCGACTGTCCTTATGGCCAGCCGGGCATATGTCTCACCGCCACAGTGACCCGACAACCACAACCACTGCTTCTCCCCAAGTGATAACCCAACACCTCAACCCCTGTTGGGAAGGGTCGTAGCACGGGGAATGATAATCCTAATCCTCATGCTCCTATATGACAAAGTACGATTGCATAGTACCACCGCGTCCCATACCATGGGCCACCAATGCACTTGTTTCCAAGCTGACTACGGCGTCTAGTCTAATAATACATCATGCACAGTAATCCAACTGTTAATCACATAAGCACATCAATCATTTAGCATTGATAATGTAAAGCACAACACACATATCATAAATCATTTTTTTAGAATGCACAAGCAATGCATGCAAACGGCATAGGAGGATGACTAACCTACACATAATTTGTATAATGACATGGCTAGTATAGATACAATTTAATGATGTAAAAACAAGCTTAAAATAAAGTCAAATGTCCTCTCCCCACTTACTTGTTGGGTACAAAAGCTCACATTCGGTACGGGTGAGATCCGGCGTGAAAAATATAAATTTTAGTGGAACCTATCATAAGCGAATGGGGTTAGCATTTCATCACCTTGGGGTCAAAACTAACAATGTTTAAAATCATAAAAGAGGGTTGTCCATCCGTTTTAGGCCCATTCGGGCTCAAAAAACCAATTGGGGGGCCAACAGGTGGGCCAAGCAACACACCTGTCATCGCCCACCGATCTTCTCAGGTGGGCCAGAAAGCCCACCAGTTGAATCAGTGGGCCCCCTCAGGCTGGTGGCTTCGCCCATCGGTCCCCACCCACCAGTGGGGACCGAGGGGCTCCCCCCCTCAGGCAGGCGGCTTCGCCTGCCGATGCAGACTGAGGGGCTGCCCCCTCAAGCTGGCGGCTTCGCCCGTCGGTCTTCACCTACCTGTGGGGGCAAAAATTTGTTTTCTTCTTTGAAACGTTCCACAACCTTAGAAAAATCAAATGGGACTATTCCAATCACATTTTACACACATCTAAGGTCTTATAAGATGATTTTAACCTAGATCTAAGTTAGATTTAAGGATTAAAAAGCAATCTTACCTTCTTTGCTCAAAAACTCTTCCAAAACCTCAAAATCACCTCTTAACTCAAGAAATCACCAATGCTTCTCAAATCTTGTAAACACTTCTTTAAACCTTCAAAATCAACACATAGACCATCTATTAAACCTTAGATTCATCATCTCAAGTGAGATTTACAAGATCTCAAAGAACTCTACCCAAATCAAGGGTTTCACTTGGGGTTTGGTGAAAGTTTAAGAAGTATCGTTTTCGTTCACCTCAAATTGTAGGTCTCGTGTTGGGGATCACTTTTCTGGTGTCAGAATGAGAAGATCAAACCTTAGCGTCGCTTAAAATCATTTCTTCCTCTTCTTTCTTTCCCTTTCTTCTTCTTCGTTCTCTTTTCTTCCTTTCGTTTCTCTCTCCTCTTTACTCTTCTCACCAACTCTTTAATGCATTAAATGAGAAAAAAGAAAAACACAATAAGTACTATTTATACTTAGAAAATATCTAGTAACCACATGGCTGGGTCACTCAGGTGGGCGGGTTCGCCCACCTGTGACCGCCCACCTGTTGGTTGAACTTAGCCAAACAATTGAGATTTCAATGGAATTCTACTCTCAGCTTGTATCTCACTCTCGGTACAAGATATATAATATGTATACACTTTAGAATACGGTTACATACCCGCATTACCCATATATGGCCTTATGATACGTGCATGTACACGGCTTGGGTACACCCGTCTCCTCTGACACTGACTCAGACTTGTCTGGCCAACCTGTGTTCAAAGTCACCCTTGCCATCATGGTCCATAAGGAACCCGCCTTAACCCTCTTTGGTTCAGGTCTTGCATGGTTAAACCGGGTCAACTGCCTAATTAAACCAGATTTTAAAAGTAGGGTATCACAGATGCGCTTCGACTCAATCAGAGTGTGTATAAGAAAGTTATGAATGTTTCCATGGAATTGGTCGAAAAAATCCAAACCCAGTTAGCCAAGTTTCTCTTGGTAGGAATGGGTGGCTTTTAGAATTTAATTTAAAGTTTCAGGGGGATGGTTGCAATTTTTAAAGGCCAGAGGGGCTGGTTTGTGTTTTAAAATGGAGTATGGATTCCATGCTACGTGCATGCACAAAAGCACTTATGGAGATACCTTTTGGGGCTGATTTGGGGCGTCAGATTTAACTGTTCCAGATCTAACGGCCATTAAATGAATTAGCTTTATGATAAAGCAACCAATAGATGCTTGACAATGAAAAGGTGGTTGACATAGGGTTGACATGCCTGTCAGCACCTACGTTAGCATGATGTCAGCAAGTCAAATCTATGTCTCTATTGATTCTCCATCTAAGGTTCAAATTCAAGATGCGTTACCTCGATCTAATGGCCTATATTTATGAGCCTATTTGATGCTTAATATGTGGCCAGATCTGCGCCCTCGTTGCCCGCACCGCCAGTGTATGCCATGCCACTATACATAGATTCCATTTTAAACAT
This sequence comes from Macadamia integrifolia, assembly GCF_013358625.1. NCBI lineage: Eukaryota > Viridiplantae > Streptophyta > Magnoliopsida > Proteales > Proteaceae > Macadamia > Macadamia integrifolia. The sequence continues at coordinate 32,806,079 of NC_056562.1, forward strand.
TCTCATTGCTCCAACTTCAAATGGTCATATCTCCTTCCTCCCAACTCTGATTTGGGTGATTTAAGTTGGAGATTCTTCACCATTCCGAGCTCTACACACCAGAGGAAGAAAGCAGGAAGAGGGGTTGTAAAGGTGGCCAAAAAAAAGTAATTGAAGCTCATGGAAGGCTTAGGGTTTGAAGGCAAGACTTCCATCCTCTTGAACTTGAGTTTAGAGCCTCCATTAGAGGCGTAAGAAGCTATTGGAAGCCAAGGCAGCAAGCTCCATTGGTAGTTGCCAAGAGAAAGAAAAGAAAAAGGGAAGAGAAGAGAAGAAGAGGGAAATAGAGAAAAAGTTTTTTCCTCTCTTTGTGTGTGTGTTGAATTCCTCTCAATAAAAGATTGTATCAAGCTCATTAATGGAGTTTGATGGTTTTTATTGAGAATATTACTTCTCTATTAAAACTATATTTACAAGGAAGACTAAAAGAGGAGAAGTAGAGAGAGGAGTGTGTGTGTGTGTGTGTTTTTGTGTGTGTGTGTGTGTGTGTGTGTTTTTGTGTGTGTGTGTGTGTGTGTTTTTGTGTGTGTGTGTGTGAGTGTGAGTGTGAGTGTGTGTGTGAATGCCACTGTTGCTTCATTGAAAGCAAAAAATAAGGAGAAAAGACAGGGGAAGAAAGAAAAGATAGAAGAAGAAGAAGAAGAACCTAGAATTTGGTTCTTGTGAGTTGCTTCAAGAAACACAAGTGCCAACCAGGGTTAAAGCATTGGCAGCATTGAGACAACATGGTAATGGTCCGCATCAAGTGGAGATCGACATCACCACATCTCCTGAGGAGGATGGAAGATGTTTGATAAAATGCCTAAGTGATAGTTGTAGTCTATTTGGGGAGAAATTTACATGTACGATTGCTTCACTATATGGCATTGACATAAGCCCAACCCTTATCTTGTAATTGGCATTCAATGTGTACAGGACACAGGATAGTGTGTTCCTTAGTAGTTACCACTACCTAAACATATGTGGCCTCTTAGATCGTTTGGAAAAACTAGGGTCTAGACCTAGCCTTTGTAAGTCAATGGTGGAAATTGAGAATATGTTCCCTTGGCTGTGAGTGCAATCATAATTAATATTGAGTAAATGCTGAGCCTAATAGTGGGCATTATTCCTTGTATGTAGGCAACTGATCAAAGCACATACATATTTCTTGTGTTGTGGATATGTCTGCTCGTATTTCTTTTGTGGATTAGAGTGTATGTCTGTAGGATGAGTGCGTACATCTGGTAGACCTGACCACTTGGTGGTATAGTGTGGATGTTCATAAGACTATATATGTATGAGACAGTGATTGCTGTGTGGGATTTGTGAGATAGCTCTGGATAGCAATACAGTTTATGTGAGTATGCTCTAAGCAGTATTGATATTAGCTAATAGTATTCACAATAGCTCTAGGTAATAATGCTAGACTGTGTGTGCATTTGTTAAAGTGACAACAGTGATTGCCTTGTTAGGGGGTACAGTTAGAAAAAGGAAAAAAAATTGACACATAGATTCACCCCCTTCTCAATGTCAGTCGAGACCCAACAATTTATTGGTTCGATGAAGAAGAATTCCCCATATTGGTGATAAAGGAAGCAAGATTTGGCTGGAAATTGTTCCACCCAAGGATAAATTGGAGACCTACAAGAGACTAGACAGAGGCTGTGGAAGTGCAATTATGAAAGATATAGTTAATTGAGATATCCGCTTGTTGACAATGAGAACAAGTTAATAGAAGATTAAATCCTCATCTGTTGAGCAAATCAAAAGTAGGTAACCTTGAATGAAGCAACTTCCAGATGAAGAATTAAACTTTAGGGATGGAGGCACTATGCCATACTTTCAACCAGATGGGATGAGTAGGTGCATTAGCTATGCCATAAGATAGATGATTGAAATAACCTAGAGGGGGGTGAATAGGTGAAAATTCAATTCTTTAAAAATATTATCCCAAGTGTGATCATAAATTAAAAATATGGAATGGAATAAAGTACTCACAATCACACAACACCAAGAATTATAGTAGTTCGACTCAACCTGAGTCTAGTCCACTCACAAGGTATTCCACTAGTTCTCCCTTTCAGTACAGTAGGTAGGGAAGAAAACCTTTATAATTTTTTTTTACGGATAAGAGTATCCTTACAAATCCCCTTTATAGGCAAAGAGATGTATTTACAATCCCCTTTACAAGTAGAGAGACAACTTACACTCTTTTCAGGATAAGAGAATCCTTACACAATTCTAAGTACAATCTAAGAATTGTAAAACAGAAAATTAAGATAGTGGAATAATGAGGGTTACCTCAGGTGTAGTGCAAATGCTGAATATGATATTAAATGATGCACATTATAAGTCTTCTCTGTAGCTTTGACTTGCACAGTGAGAATGTGGAAGACTTTGATGGAGACTTGAGCTTTTCTATGTAATGTGGAAGGCAAAATTGCTCAAGCAAGATAGGATGCCTTTTTGACTTTGAATGCTCACAATAATGCTCTTAATGGTTAGACTTAATTGATAATTAATTATAAGCATCTTAGGTATTTAGAGGTGAGGTTAGGGAAACATTTTAGGTAGTAAATCAGACTCTAACGGACATATTCTGGGTCCATCGGTCGACCGTCATCGTAGCCGATTAACCGAAAAGAGCCATTGGAGATAAAAACTAGATGTTAGAGGTGATCCAGGCAGGTGTCGATCGACTGGGACTTTCAGTTGGTTTACCAGCTATGACCTCGGATAGGTCCGATCGACCAGGGCTTCCAACTAATCAACTACCTATAGTTTTGTCCTAATTTTGATAGACAACTATCATACTAACCAGTCTCCAGTATTTTGACCATAACTTTTTGGTCTAAAATCGGATTGATCCGATTCAATTGTGTTGGAATCATGACTCGATTTTCTACAACTTTCATGAAGGGTTTATCTCCTGATACTAATTCCAAGGTCTCCCGAAATACCCTTGAGTCTGGTTATAATGTTTATAGAATAACACATAGAACATATCACCTATGGACTTCCAATTTTGGTCAAGGGATGTTCTAAAGTCATTCTAGCATGATGATATGCGATACATGAGGTGCGTGCACATATATATACAAGGAGTACAAGATGCAATATGAAGAACGGTTCTATCCTAGAGGTTTTCATCTTGCCTTGACGCTTGGAATCGTTTGATACTTTGGAGTCTTCATCTTCTCTTGGCATTCCATCTCTTTAAGCTTCTAGGTTGTGTCTCCAAATCTTGTTCCTTGAGTTCTTGACTTGAGCTCTCCAAGTATGCATGACTAGAGATGTCCTTATATACTATTCACACTTATCAATCAAGTTAATTATACATTTTTGTTTGTTAATACCAAAACACATATAGGAGTGTGGGCATATTCCTAACAATCTACCCCTTTTGGTGATGACAAACAAACACGAGAAATGACAGTAAAATATTTAAAACTTAAATGTAGATAGGCAAATATGTCATTCCAGAAAGTCAAGACAGATAGGAAAATATGTCATTCCAGAAAGTCAAGACAGATAGGCAAATATGTCATTCCAGAAAGTCAAGACAGATAGACAAATATGTCATTTCCAGAAAATCAAGACAGATAGATATTTCTCCCCCTTCTGTCAACAGCAAAAAGGAGATACAAAATTTAAAGCATGTGCAGTAGAAATAAAATACTCCCCTGAGTATGTGCCAGGGGTAAAAGAAACATAGTATAAAGTAACACACCATAATATTAATGTCGTTATAAGTAGCAGAAAGTCAGATTATAAGAGGATTCCACAAAAAATAAATAAGAGGTCCAGCTTATCATAGAGAGTTTAACATTTAAAAAAAGAAACTATATATAAAGACTATGGGTTTGTCTACTCTTCTTCATCCTCAGCTTCAACTTCATCACCATCCTCTTCTTGGAGCAACTTTAGAATGGCATCTTTCTTTTCTTGATCTTCCTTAAGCGGGTAAGGATCTGTGTTCCAAGCTTTTCAAGGTCAGCAGTAATTGCAAAGGCTTGTGAGGATGCACTTCCTTGCCCTTCCTCTGGGTGACGCTCAGCTGCAGTGCTCTTTGATGCAGTGGTTTTCCTAGGGAGAAGATGCATCTTTTGAACAGTGGAGATGTCAATTTCTTGGGAAAAAGGCTCAAAAATTTTATCAAAGAGGTCCACATGAAAGTAATCGAGCACCTAACAAGTCATTCTTCCATAGGGAAGATTTCTCTTCTGAAGCTTGTCCCCATGAACAACATGGTCATGAGTAGGATGTAAGGAAGATTAACACTCAGAGTCTCACATACACAGTAAGTGAGGTATGCATAGAAAGGTGAGACCTCATCTCTGTGACCACTCTTGGGTAGGAAATTATAGGAGATGATGAGGTTGACGATTCTCCCCAAATCAGTAAGTTCAGTGGCTTTGATTTTGTGTGTGTTAGCATTTTTCTTCATAATGCTTGAATAAACCATATCAATGTCCATGAACTTCTCAATGTAGGTCTTGTGGTTGTAGAATCTATAGTCACCTTCTATAGATATATCAAGGATTGCTCCCAACATCAGAATATCTAGGTCAATGTGAACACCTTTCACATAGGAATGAATCTGAAGGGTTTCTTCTTCACCAGTCACGGTAAGGTTACAGTGGAACATTTTAACCAAGTGGGGATAGCATTTGGTCTCTAGCTTGAGTATGTTCCCCCAACCCAAAGCATCAAAGTTGTCTTTGATTACATACTCAGTGAGAGTCAGTGTTGATGGTTCTACCTTGCTCAATCTGCCAAGGAATAAACATCTCCCAAGATTCATGAGCAATAGATGAAGAGAACCATTTGTCTCCACTAGGTACCTTTCATTTCCCTTTGTGTGCAACGCACTTCCTTCCCTTGGTAGGATGTTGAGACTCCATGGAGAGGAAAAGCTAAGAGATTGAAGGAAATCAAGGATTTTTGGGAGAGAAGTGGGAGATCTTGTAGATCTAGGATTTTGGCTGAGTTTAGGCTAGGTTTTGGGAGACGAAGGGTTGAAATAGGGTTCTAGGGGTTTTGGGTTTCTTAAAATGAAGAAAGGATCTCAAAAAATCGAGTTTTAAAGAGCCCAGATCGTGATTTTCGATGACGGCAGTCGATCAAAAGGTGGTGGTGGTTGATCGGCTAATTCTTGGTGGTCGACCAGAGTATGATTCTGTGACTGGTGGTTGACCGATGGTTCAGGGGCGGTTGGCTGGACTCTGTAGAAATTGCCAGAAAACCCAGAAAATGTTAATTTTTAAAGAGTTTCTGAGATTCGATTTCTCAGGGATTTGAACATTGATGGAAAATGATTTCTTCTTCACCCAAATGGATTGAAAATTCCAAGCTCCTTCCCTAAGGAGCAAAACCTTTCTTCACCTAGAGGTTCAGTGAAGATGTCTACAAGTTGTTTCTCAATTTCGATGTATTCAAGGGAAACATTGCCATTCTGAATGGTATCTAGTAGGAAGTGGTGTCAAATGTCTATGTGCTTTGCCCATGAGTGTAAGATAAGGTTCTTACTCAAGTTAATGGCATTGGTGTTATCGCACATAATTGGACATGATTCAAGCTTCACTCCAAGGTCTTGAAGAGTTTGCTTCATCCAAAGGATTTGGGCACATCACCAACCAGCCGTGACATATTCGGCTTCAGTGGTGGATTAAGCAACAAAGTTTTGTTTCTTGCTAAACCAAGAGACAAGGCAAGAGCCAAGTAAGTGACAGGTATCACTGATACTTTTTCTATCGATATGGCAGCCCGCAAAGTCAGTATCTAAGAAATTGACTAAGTCAAGGGGTTGAATTTCAGGATACCATAATCCCACATCACACGTGCTTTTCAAGTATTTAAAAATTCTTTTTACAGCAGTGAGGTGAGATTTCTTAGGATCGACTTGAAATCAAGCATATGCACATATAATGTACATGATGTCCGGTCTACTTGCAGTTAAATATAGAAGGCTCCCAATCATACCTTTATATCTAGTAACATCCTCAAAAATACCATCTTCATCCTTGGTGAGCTTCAAGGATGAACTCATCAGAGTGTCTGAAGAATTTTTACTATTAATGTCAAATTTCTTTAGAAGCTCCTTGGTGTACTTACTTTGGTTTATAAAAATACCATTATCAGTTTGTTTAATCTAAAGTCCTAGGAAGAAATTCAATTCTCCCATCATACTCATTTCAAATTCATTGCTCATCTTCTTACTAAAATTAGTACACATGTTCTCATTTGTTGAACCAAAGATGATGTCATCTACATAAATCTGAACAATGTCTTTTTTCTTGTTCTTCACAAACAGGGTAGTGTCAATCCTCCCCCTTGAGAAGCCACTTTCAATTAAGAAAGTACTCAATCTTTTATACCAAGCTCTAGGAGCTTGTTTGAGTCCATAGAGGGCTTTCTCAAGTCTGAAGACGTGGTTTGGAAACTTTGGGTTTTCAAAACCAAGGGGTTGAGCTACATACACCTTTTCTTAAATGTAACCATTCAATAAGGCATTTTTTACATTCATTTGATATAGTTTAAAATTCTTATGGCATTCAAAAGCTAGTAGCATTCTAATGGATTCTAGTTTTGCTACAGGTGCATAGGTTTCATCATAATCTATCATTCTTGTTGATTATACCATTTAGCTACTAATCTAGCTTTGTTCCTTACTATGTTCCCATTTACATCTAGTTTATTACAAAAGACCCGCTTTGCACCAACGATGATGTGGTGGTCAGGTTTTGGGACGAGTTCCCACACTTGCTTCTTTCAAACTGGTGAAGCTCTTCTTGCATAGCGACAATTCAATCATTGTCCTTTAGTGCTTCTCCTATGTTCTTAGGTTCAATCTTTGAGATGAATGTAGTATGGTTGCATATCTCTTGAAATTTAGATCTTGTTTGGATTTCTCCATCTAGATCCCCTATTATGTTTTTTAAGGGCTGATTCCTATGGGGAATTACTTCCTTAGGCAGTGTTTCTATTTTTTCAATAGTAATTTCTTTGCTTTTTCCTTAGGTTCTTCAAGAGAGATGTCATTCACTTTGTTCTTTATCTCATCAAACATAACATCATCATCATCAACAAGAGATTTATTCAAGTCATTGGGCAATGATTCATCAAATCTAACATTCATGGATTCTTCAACCATTAATGACTTTTTATTAAAGACTCTATATGCTCTACTGTTGAGAGAATATCCTAAGAATATACCTTCATCAAATTTTGCATCAAATTTTTCAAGATGATTTTTAGTGTTTAGGATAAAACATTTACAACCAAATACCCTAAAATAGTCCCACCTTTGGTAGTTTACCAAAATATAGCTCATATGGGATCTTAGAAAGCAAAGGTTTGAGTATTATTCTATTTAGCACATAGCAAGTTGTAGTCACAGCTTTGGCTTAAAAATATTTAGGCAATGAATACTTATTGAGCATTGTCCTAGCCGCCTCTTGTAGTAACATATTTTTTCTTTCAACAATCCCATTAGATTGAGGTGTTCTAGGAGCGGAGAAGTTATGGTCAATTTCATACTTGTTGCATTATAAGTCAAACTGACTTATGTTGTCAAATTCTCCTCCATGGTCACTCCTCACAGAGGTTACTGTATACCCTTTCTGATTTTGTAATCTTTTGCACAAAGTTACAAACTCATCAAAGGCGTCATTATTATTTTCAAGAAAAATAATCCATGTGTATCTAGAGTAATCATCCACAATTACAAATGTATAAGATTTTCCATTCATACTAGATACATTGATAGGTCCAAACAAGTCCAAGTGTAGGAGTTCCAAAGGTCTTGATGAAGAAACAATGTTCTTCGACATATGGGAAACCTTGATTTTTTTGCCTTTCTGACAAGCATCACAAAAGTTGTTTTTCTCATATTTGATCTTAGGAAGGTTTCTAACAAGATCCTTGGATGCAATGGTTTGGATTAACTTGACATTTACATGTCCATGTCTTCTATTTCATAATGAGGATTCACTATGGTTAGAAATCAAACATGCATTCAAAGGGCTTGTTTTCTTAAGCATGCAAATATAAATATTATTTTTCTTAGAACCTTTTAAAATAAGATCTTTGTTTGCATATTTAATGTAACAGTTAGAAACATCAAATTCTAATTTATGTCCTATACCACATAGCTGGCTTATACTGAGAAGATTATAATTGAGATTCTTTACATAGTAGACATTGAAGATGGAAATACCTCCTACCTTTAACTTCCCAATTCCAGCTATTTTTTCTCTACTGTCATCTCTAACGGAGACCCATCATCTGTCGTAGTCTCATAGGCTTGAGAATAAGTCTTTGTTGGATGTTATGTGCTTGGAGCGTCCACTATCTATTACCCATTCAGCTTCTACTTTATTCTTCAAGCACACCTACAATAGCAATTTAGTCGTACATTGGTCCCCATAATCTCATGGGTCCGCCATTGTTAGTGTCAAATGTTCCTATTGGGATCCAAGTGGTCTTGTACTTTATAGGTCTTTGGTTTTGCCTTTGAGATGACCTTGCATTTCTTTGAGTCCTTTGAGGTTCATATGACCCATTTGGTCTTTGAGGAATATAATACCTTTGAAGTCTATAGGACCCTTGGGTTGGTATTTCCCATAAGGTCTATAGGACTCTTGAGGGTAGTTCCTATAACCTTGGTATTGCCTTTGGGTCCTTTCAATAGAGTAACCCCTTTGTGGTTGAGGTCTTCTATATCTAGGCATAGGTCTCGAGTCCTTATGAGGCCTGTATTGTCTTCTTTGAGGTGTGTAATAGTAAGCATAGTTGATTTTGGTTCTTGGTCTCTCATTTTGAGAGTTTGTAGTCTTTCTTTTCTTAGCATTGCATTGGTTTATAGAATGCCCTGTTTTCTTACAAAAACTGTGTTTGACATAAGATGTGGATGGTTGGTTACCTTGGTCACTCCTTCTTGGATTCTCATTTCACTTTTCTTTTTTCCTAGATGGATTGTGTCCATCATAACCTAGTCCTTCTCTTTCATTAGGACCTTTCCTTTGAGATCCAAGGAGGTTGCCAAAGTTTCTTTGTCTTTTGGTAAAGGTACAAAGGGTGGAGTTTAACTTTGAGTTCTCTTCCTCAAGTTCACTTACCTTTAAGGTTAGTGCATCAACTCATTTATTGAAAATGCCAACTTCTTTTTCTAGATTATTTTTATCTAATTCTAATTTTAGACTCTCTTTATATAAGACCTTGAAGGCTTCTTGAAGTTCTTCATTCGAGTCATTTATGAGAGAATCAGGTTGGGCTTGACATACCTCTTGTTCTTCATCTCCTAGAGCCATCAAGGCTAGGTTGGTAACTTCTTCTTCAGATTCACTGTTTTCTTATCACTCGAGTCCCACGTGGCTGCATAAGCTTTTTTCTTTGGTTTGTGTGGGCAGTCGGTTCTGAAGTGACCAGGTTTTCTACATTTGAAACATACAACATCTTTAGAAAATATTTCCTCAATTTTGAATTTAGACTTATCCTTATCTCCATAGGACTTGTCACCATGAGACTTATTCTTGTATCGAATTCTTCCCTTCTTCTTGAGAATTTTTTTTAACTTTCTCGTGATGAGAGAGATTTCTTTTTAATGTCGAAGTCTTCTTCCTCGTCGTCATCAGTTACTTCTTCAACAATTTGAGAAGACTTTAGAGCTATAGTCCTTCTTTTGTTTTCAGAGGTTAGCTTATTAGCTTTTAACTCCACTTCATGAGTTTGCTAGGATCCCAAAAGGTAGTCAAGTGATATCTTTGTTAGATCCTTCACTTCTTCAATGGCTGTTTTCTTAGGCCTCCAATTAGTTGGTAAGGCTCTTAAAATTTTTCTAACCTTTTCAGCATTAGTATAAGTTTTGCCTAAACTTTTAAGGCTATTTACAATATCAGTAAAACGAGTAAATATAGCAATAATAGATTCAACTTCTTTCACAAAGAATGACTCGTCATTGAGACAAGTTGATCTACCTTTCTTTGTTTTACCTCTTCCGTACCTTCATGTGTGACTAGGAGCATATGCATGTCCCAAATTTCTTTGATTGTGTCATATGCTATGACCTGATTGAAATCTTGCTTGTTAAGGGTACACTAAAGGAATGTGATAGCCCAGAAGTTATATGATGAGGACTATGTCTTCTGCTATCCACTCATTTTCTTCCTTTCGTATTGTCTATCTTTCTACAACTTTGGTGATGGTGTATGGTCCATTCTCTATGGCCCTCTATACGAAAATATTATGTCCACAGACGAAGTTTTTGAATCTCCACTTCTAGTAAGAAAAATTCCCTCCATTAAATTAAGGGGATCTTGAGGCGTTTAAGCCCTCGGTGGTCCTTGGAACATGGTCATGGTCTTTGACTCACTTTTAAGACTAAAGTAATCCTTAATAAATTGATCTCCCACTCTAATACCAATTAAAATAACCTAGAGGGGGTGAATAGGTTATACTAGTGGAAATTCAATTCTTTATAAATATTATCCCGAGTTTGATCATAAATTAAAAATACGAAATGGAATAAAATACTCACAATCACACAACACCAAGAATTATGGTGGTTCGACTCAACCTGAATCTAGTCCACTCCCTATAAGAATCCTCTTGTAAGGTATTCCACTAGTTCTCCCTTTCAGTACAATAGGTAGAGAATAAAATCTTTATAATCTTTTTATGGATAAGAGTATCCTTACAAATCCCTTTTACATGCAAAGAGATGCCTTTACGATCCCCTTTATAGGTAGAGAGGCACCTTGCACTCTTTTCAGGATAAAAGCATCGTTACACAATCTTACGTACAGTCTAGGAATTGTAAAATAGAAAATTAAGATAGTGGAATAACGAGGGTTACCTCTGGTATAGTGCAAATGATGAATATGATATTAAATGATGCACCTTATAAGTCTTCTCCGTAGCTTTGACTTGCATAGTGAGAATGTGGAAGACCTTGATGGAGACTTGAGCTTTTCTATGTAATGTGGAAGACCAAATTGCTCAAGTAAGATAGGATGACTTTTTACATTGAATGCTCACAATAATGCTCTTAATGCTCAGACTTAATTGATAATTAATTATGAGCATCTTAGGTATTTAGAGGTGATATTATGAGAGCATTTTAGGCATTAAATCAGAATATAACGGTCACATTCTGGGTCCATTGATCAACCACCATCGGTAGCCGGTCGACCAAAAAGAATCGTTAGAGATAAAAACTAGTCGTTAGAGGTGATCCAAGCAAGTGCCGATCAACCAAGACTTTCACCCGATCGACCGGCTATGGCCTCGGATAGGTCTGGTTAGCCAGGGCTTCCAGCCGGTCGATCGCCTACAGTTCTATCTTAATTTTGACAGACAACTGTCATATTGATCAGTTGCCAGTATTTCACTCATAACTTTTTGATCTGACATTGGATTGATCCAATTCAAGTTGTGTTGAAATCATGACTCGATTTCCTACAACTTTTATGAGGGGTTTATCTCCTGATACCAACTTTAAGGTTTTCCAAAATACCCTTGAGTCTGATTATACTGTTTTATAGAATAACACATAGAACATATCACCTATGGACTTCCAATTTGGTCAAGGGATGTCCTAAAGTCATTCTAGTATGATGATGTACGATGCATGAGGTGCATGCACATTTATATACAAGGAGTATAAGATACATTATGAAGATTAGTTCTATCCTAGAGGTCTTCATCTTGTCTTAACGCTTTGAATCGTTAGTTGATACTTTAGAGTCATCATCTTCTCTTGGCATTCCATCTCTTTAAACTTCTAGGTTGTGTCTCCAAATCTTGTTCCTTGAGTTCTCTAAGTATGCATGACTAAAGATGTCCTATTATACTATTCACACTTATCAATCAAGTTAAGTATACATGTTTGTTTGTTAATACCAAAACACATATAGGAGTGTGGGCATATTCCCGACAATGATATGCAGAAGAAATTGTGAAGTGACCAGTGGATGTTTCCAACCAAATAAAATGATCTTTAGTGATTGAATATAGAAGTGGAAAAGACATAATTTTAATGGCAATATTAGGTGGCCACCATTGAAGAATTAAGTCTATGTTCCACAATCCGGAAGTAAGGAGTATAAAATTAGCAACCAAAGAGGGAGCACATTGGAGAAGCAAAAATTGAGCAGAGGAGGAGGTAATCAGGAATCCAATAATCGGTCCATGGATTGATGCTATAAGCATTTCCAACTTGCATGAATAGACCCTTCTTCAAGAGTTCTGTTGCACTGAAGATTGATTTCCAACCTCATGAGGCATTAGAGGGGCAAGAGGCAAGAAGGAAAGAAATATCGGGAAAGTTTTTCTTTCATCAATCTTCCCCAGTATGTTGATAAGGGGTTCAAGAGAGACCAACATCGCTTGGCAAGAAGAACTTGGTTCATGGGGGTAGAGCGTTTCAAATTTAGCCTACCACTTCTTTTGGATTGACAAATGGTACCCCAATAATGGTAGGGGTGTGCTTGGAATCCCCATTGGACCAGAAAAATTTTAGGCTAGAAGTATCTAAAAGATTTAAGCACAGTAGTAGGTAACTTGAAGCATGACATAAAATGGATTGGAAAAGCAGAAATGACTATTGAATTAAAGTATGTTTACCTGCATAGGTAAGATACTTGGTCTTCCAGCTTTGGAACTTAAATTATTCTCTGAACCAAGGAATCACAATTAGATTTAGATAACTTGCCACCAATGAAGGGAATCCCAAGATAGACATCAAGTCTATTAGTTTGCATCAATTGAAGGCGATCAGCAAAGAACCTTCTTATGCTAGAATCAATATAAGGTTATACTATACTCGAGCCTTGTTTAGGTTAATAAGTTGACCAGATTTAGCAAAGTAATCATCTAGTATTACCATGAAACTATGCAATTCTCTTGAGGTGGCTCTGCCAAAGAGGATCAAGTCATCGGCAAAAGCCATATGAGATACAGATTCCCCAACTTTGGAGATCTGAAGACCAAAAATCTTTCTCTGGTTCACTACCGTAGCCAAGTGAGAAGAGAGAACTTCAGCACAGAGAACAAAAAGATAAGATGACAACGGATCACCTTGTCGAATGCCTCTAAATGGATGGAAGTAGTTGAGAGGAGATCCATTCAGGAGAACAACCAGTTGAGGAGTGGTGACACAGAACATTATCCAATTGACCCAAGTTTGATGGAAACCATAGGATTGAAGAACCTTCTCCAAGAAATCTCATTCAATTCTATCATAGGTTTCGTTCATATAAAGTTTGACAGACATAAAACCATATCTACCTTGTCTCTTTTTCTTGATTTGTGGAGCAGTTCATGAAAAATTAAAATGTTATCTTGAATGTTTCTCCCTTTAACAAAACCATTCTGATTGAAAGAGATAACGTGATCAAGGATGGGTCTTAATCTTTGAACGAGAATCCTAGAAATTATCTTATCTGAGAAATAGCATAAGCTGATTTAGTGGTAATCCCCTATTGATGAAGGATAGTCAACTTTAGGGATAAAAGCAAGGTAGGTGCGATTCATATTTCTAGAGAATGTACCTGAACAAAAGAAGCTTTTGACAGTAGAGATAATATCAGGGCCTATGATTGACCAAACCTTATGATAGAAGATCCCAGAGAAACCATCCGGACCAGGAGACTTGGATGATGACATTTTCATAACAGTAGATACAATTTCCTCAGTTGTTACCATCCTCAAAAGATACTCATTATCTTCTGCAGTAATTCTCCCTCGGATACAGTCAAAATAATTCTCTTCAAATGAGTGACGAGATGTAGAGAAGAGGTTATGAAAATGATTATTGAAAGCATTGGCCATATCATCTCTATCAGTTAAAGTTAGACCTCTCACGTTGATATTTCATATGAGGTTTCTTGCTTTCCTTTTGGATGTTGTGATGTGAAAAAATCTGGTGTTATTGTCCCCATAGTGAATCCAATCCAACTTGGACTTTTGGTGCCAAGAGACTTCACGTTGTAAGATAACCGTTTTGAGAAGTGCTGAATTGCAGTTTTCTGCAATTAACCACGAAGGGTCCCTGTCGTGAACATTTGAAGAATACATGTTGTGAAGAATAGTGCGAATTGACTCCTTTTTGTTGTGTAAATTTCCCAACACTCGTTTATTCCAAAGCTGGATTTGAGTTTCAGAATGGAGAGCTTATAAGATAAACAAAAAGTAGGAGATCCAATAATATGTGAAGGCCATGAGGATTCCATTAACCTTTCAAATGTAGGCTCCAACAACAAATGAGCTTTGAAGCGAAACGGACGTTTAGTGTACTGGGAAGCTTCTATCAAAAAGAGGATAAGGGCCTTGTGATCTGAACTAATAACCAAAACATGCTTGACATAAGCAGAAGGGAAGCGGTCGAAGCACTCAGAATCATAGTTAGCAAATTTGGATTTGGGATTATTCGGCGGAAGAATTATTTGGAATAATTCAATTGGTTAATTTAAGGGTTCGGTCAAAAAAGCGGACAAAAATAAAAATCGGATTCGGATTCGGATTCGGGAATTATTTGAGTACAAAAATAAAAGTCGGGCAAAAATTCGGATGTTATTTTTATAATTTATTGTATATATTTTATTTATTAAGTAATTAACTTGATATGTACACCTAAAACAAGAAAATTATTGTAATTCAAATATACAATACAGTAAAAAAACTAAGAAAAAATTGTCATTGAGTGATGGAAGCAATGGTTACAGTAATTCAATTTCTAATGCATGTTTTAATGCTTCTACCAATTATCTTGTAGGAACATAAAAGTTCAAAATCACATCATTCAATCCATAAGTCCATGACTCACCTAATTCCATCATCCATGCTTAAAAGGAAAAACTATTCTAACTAAAGCAAAACATCCACAAAAGCATAACAATAGTTATTACATCACCATAACTTAAAATCATTATATACTATCTGGGGGTTGAGTCTCGCTCTCAGTAAAACTAGCACTTGCACCAAATAGCAAGTCTTCAGCAATGCTATCATCCACATCATCCAACAATCTCTCTAGCTCTTTATCAACGTCCTCAATGCTCTGATCAAAATCATTGACACTAATATTGTCAAGATTAATGGGTAACATGTTTTTCTGTTCAAATTCACCCCTTTTTTCCATCATCAACGAATTCATTCTCACATAGACTAAATCATCTAACATCGTTGCTGACAATCTATTCCTCTTTTTTGTTTGTGCTGCATTCCAGGCACTCTAATTTCTCTCACAAGCTGAAGAACTACATGGTTGGCTCAATATTCGAATGGCATACTTCTGTAAGATAGGAATAGCATCACCTTGTATATGCCACCAACCCCTGTCATTGGCAAAAATATATATATATAAATAAATAAATAAACAATTTTAAAGGACAAGTAATTTTTACATAAAAAACAATAAACTAAAAATTTTAAAAAGAAAGTAATTATTACACTTACGAGGATGACCAGTTTCCATCATCATCTTGGCACTAGGAGTAAAAAGAGTGCTAGACTTCATGTGGTATACTGCCAGTTGTCTATAATATTCTCTCCTCTCATCTTGTGGAACCACTATCTCACTAATGAAATTTGTTGCATCTTTCAATTGAGGAATCTTTTTGAATCTTTCACTAAAAAAATAAGTGGGGTTGAAAACAGCAGCTGCATAGTGAATGATACCTAAAATTTTTTCATCTCTTCTATTATCAAAGATTTTCAAAATTTGGTCATACCGATGGTCTTCCTCATAAAGCTTCTCCAATACCTCTCTTGCTCTTTCTATTGCTTCATACAAATACCCTGATGTAGCCCCATCACCATCAACCAAACAGAGAACTCGAATGATTGGTTCCATAAATCTCAAAATATCTTTTGAATCATTCCAAAACGACTCCCTTTGAATAGTGTCCACTACTCGATCTGCTTCAAAAGATATTGAATTTCTTAGACTCCTCCACTCAGCTGATGCAACTAGGAGTTTAAGCTTCTCTTCCACTTCAACAATTGACTGAAGCATTAAAAAGTTTGAAGCAAATCTAGTTTTGCAAGGATATTTTAGATCCTTGTTTATGAAACTCCTCATCAACTGTAAGACAATTATTGACTTGTACAAGTAGTCAATAATTCTTTTTGCCTCATCAAAAATTTCTTGAACCCAAAAAACCTTTTCATAGATATCCTTCAACATTAGATTGATACCATGGGCTGCACATCGAGTCTTAAACAACCAACGATACTTTCCAGTAAGCATATCAAGTGCACTTGAATAATTGGATGCATTGTCTGAAATTAGCTGAACCACTAAATTTGGGCCAATACTTTGAATCTCTCTGTCAAGAATATCAAATATATAAGAAGCAGTCAATCTAGCATGAGAACACTCCTCTGACTTCAAAAAGAGAGCACCACCCGGGGAATAAGCAATCACATTAAGAAAAGACCACTTCTTCAAGTCAGTCCATGAATCAGACATGAATGTGCAACCAATTTGCTTCCAAGAAAATTTTACTTCTTCAGCATATTTTTCAAGGTCCTTTCTTGCTTCAGGAATTATTCTTCCACGAAGGGTTCCATAACTTGGAATAGGAACACTAGGACCATAACGGGCTGTGCACTTCACAAAATTGATGAAAGCATCCGATTGAACAACATTGAAAGAAATGTTATTTTTAATAAAAAGGTCACGAAGAGATTTCTCCCAAGTTGGTTTGTCCATCTTAGGGATCATTTCCTCCATTGTGGACTGCCTTTGACTAGTTATAGTTAAAGGAGTCAAAGGAGAAGAACCAACTATACTCTCACCACTGGTACAACTCTTCCGCTTTTTTACTACTTGATTCAAAATTAATAGCAAGAAGAGCTTCTGCTTGGACATCATCTGATACTTTCTCACAAGAGGCAACATCATGACCACTAACCTTAGCTAAATGATACTTGAGTCGAGTGACCCCTCCAAAAACTTGTTTTTCACAAAATTTGCATTTGAAATGTGAACTATCAAGTTGCTCAGCATGTTGCCAAAACTTATCTTTTTGTCTTCCCATTTTTCCTATTTGTTAAAAGTTGAAACACAAAAAATAAAACAACATAAATCAATTCATATAAACAAACAAATATATCATATTAATAATTACATTACATATGCAAATAGCCTCTGGATAATTAAAGAATCAAGTTTTCAAGTCCCACTAACATGCATAGCCTTTTACAATAGCATTGGTCATTTACACCTTATGATCATTTTCTGAATCAAACAAGAAGACCTTACCATAGTTTTATTAGCATGCATAAGACTATATAGAAAACAAAAGCCTGAAATTGTAACCAATCAACACTTAAAACTATTATCAAACAAATAACCTCATAAGCTAGGACCCATCAACTGATTAGAGTCTAGAAAGGCCAAGACCCAAATGGAATGATGTTTAGATTCAATATGAGAGTATCTAACTAGCTGAATTTGAGCCATGAGAGGGAAAATATTTTACTGCATAGACCCAACAGTTATAACATGAACCATTTGTTCAGGTTTTCACATATTGTAGCTACTACATCCCTATTGCAATTGTTGAATAAGAACCACAAAATGAAACCAGATAAATTATAGTGTTTCTTGACATTATTGAATAGTACAGTCATAAAATGCAGAATACAAGCAATTGCAAACATAGTACTGCAATCATGAAGTTGTATTTGAGTCCAGCATAACCAAGCACTGAAAATGATTACTCACAGGCTCACAGCCTCATAGTTTACAAAGAATATAAATGAATATTGATTGGTCTACGAAAAAAAAATACTAAAGAAAAAGCACATACTTAAAGAACTAAAGAACACATTTCAGATTTTACAGCTTGAACAAAACACTCATGAAAAAAAAAATGAAGAACACATACCTGCAACCAGCAGAGAAGAGTCAAGAGACTTAAGTCTAAGTGACCGGAGTCATGACTCACGAGTCACGACTACCGGAGTATCAACCTCTGAAACCAACCTCTGAAGAAACCGCCGACCAACCTCACAGTCGAGCAACCTCCTTTAGTGCTCCCGAGCTCACATCGCCATGGCTTCGGCTGAATCTGTCCCAAAACCTTAAATCCCTTGTCTCAGAACTCTTTCCATCAATAACCTACAACAAGAACCCATTATCAGAACATAAGTATTTCACCTGTGAATGAGACAAGAAACTGATGTAAGTCGTAAGCATCAAAGCGCCAAACTCAGCATAAACAATCGGCACTCCTAGCCTCACGAGTCATAAACTCACGATGAAGTTATGAGAAATAGATTGGGAAACAGAGCAGCGGAAATTTGGGGGAGAAGCCAGCATAAACAATCGGCACCCGCACCCCTGGCCTCACGAGTCACGAACTCACGATTTCACGAACTCACGATGAAGTTGTGAGCATTAGATTGGAAAACAGAGTGGCGGAAATTTGGGGGAGAAGCAAAACAAAGAAGTGGAAGTTTTGGGAGATTTTGGGAGAATGAAGAAGAAGATGAGAAAAAACATACCCTATTCGGTTTTGGGCTTTGTTATTCGACTTTTTTTTTTTTAATTGTGTTTGGACCGAATAATTCGGTTTAAATCAGTTTGACCCAATATATTCGCATTTTTAAATCAATTAGAAAAAATCGTGATTTTTACCGAATTTTATTTTTAATTCGGATTCAATCAGAATTTTTCATTTAATTTGGAAAAATTCTGTTCGCACGAATTATTCTCGAATAATTCAGCAAATTTAATAACTATGCTCAGAATTGCATAAGAATCGGTCCAGTTGTGCTTCTATTCTATTATTTCCTCGTTGGTGATTATCCCATGACACCTTGGAACAGAAACTTCATCAGGGCCGCTTCATTAACAAAGTATTGAAATGGGGCAAGTTGTGTTGTCTAATAGTGCATCCGCCTCTTTTATCATCAAATGAGATAACAATTCCGATCCTTCAGCCAGAAGCCAAGGCCCATTGACAAAAGCTGTGATCTACTGTAAGGTCTGCCATTGAGATAATCTTATTTAAGGATTGCAGCTCATGTAGCCAAAAGTGAAGAGACAATGGAACTGCTCCAAGGGATAAGTCACCTCCACATGTAGAAAAAGGTGTGACGATACAATGATAATTTATTATGTCTATCTCTCTCCTCAAATTATTTTTATTTTATTTTATTTTTTTTAATTTCTTGATATTTCTTGGCATCCAGACAGCCTTAATTTCACCACTGAATCTCTCCACACCAACGACCATTTGATGGAGCTTGCTTGCTTTTGCCATTCAGACACGATTAGCTGTGGGGCGATGTTAACACAGTATTGACTGTAAAGAGATTTTGTATTATGATTTTTGAATTATAGAAGAGAATATTTAAACAGGATGTATTGCCTAGTTGGCCAGCCACACTTCCAATATTAAATATGGATACAAAATATGAGATCACATAAAATATAGAAACTTGCTATAGTGGAAATGGTACGTATATTGAGTTACCCATTAGGGGTGGAATCAATATTACGCCAATACAACCCCTCAAGTGGAAGAGTCGCAGTTGCGGATCTTCAACTTGTAGCTCAAAAACTAAAAGCGAGTAGATGGAAGTGCTTTAGTGAATAAAACCATTGATTGATCTTTGGTGGAGATGAATTGCACAGATAGCTGACGATTGGCCACCCTTTCTCATATGAAATGAAGTCTATTTCGACGTGCTTGGTGCGGGCGTGAAAGACAGGATTGGCAGAGAGTTAAGTGGCACCAATATCTCACACCAGAGCATGGGAGGAATAGTAAGGGGAAAGCCGATTTTCTTTAAGAGGGATTCTAGCCAAATAAGTTCTGTGGAGGAACGTGCAATAGTATGCTGCTTGCGAGCCGTCCAAGATATGAGATTGGGTCCAAGGAAGATCGCATAGCCCCCTATGGATTTGCAATCGTCAGAGTTGCCAACCAAATCTGCATCACTGAAAGTTTGAAGAGTAGGTTGAGGAGACCTCACAAGAAGAAGACTGTGGAAGCGACTACCTTTGAGATAACGCAAAATACGTTTCACCATTTACCAATGATCCTCTATGGGAGAATGCATGAACTGGCAAACTTTGTTGATGGCGAAGCTCACATCAGGGCGAGTGAGGGCAATGTACTGAAGCGGGCCAACAATAGACCGATAGGTGGAGGGATCAGTCAAAGACACCCCCTATGATCGATGCTTTAAGAGAGATACTCATTGGTGTCTTGACAGGCTTGCAGTCAACCATTCCAGCTCGTTTAATTAATTCATCCACATAACGAGACTGAGAAAAAAGGAGATCCTTTGATTGGGAAAGAGCATCAATGCCAAGAAAGAAGTGCAGAGGACCTCAGTACTTGATGGAGAATTCAGTGGCCAGTTGTTGAAGAAGCTAAGAAACATGAGAGGAGGAGGTAATGGTCATGAGAATATCGTCAAATATATCAACACATACACAAGGTTGCCATCACAACTGAAAATAAAAAGGGAAGGATCGGTCTTGGAGCCTTGAAAACCCAGCTGAATAAGGAACTGTGTAAGCCTCTAGAACCATGCATGGGGCGCCTATTTGAGACCATACAGTGACCAATGAAGCTTGCACACATGAGAGGGCTTAGCACCATCTTCAAAACAAGGGGGTTGTACCATAAAGACGTCCTCAGATAGGACACCATGGAGAAAGGTGTTGTGAACATTAAGCTAGCAAATTGGCCAACCTTTGGATGTAGCAATAGCCAAGATAGAATGAATAGTCATCGGCTTCACTACTAGACTACACGTTTCATTGTAGTCAACCCCCTCTTGTTGATGAAAACCCTTGGCCACGAGGCAAGCTTTGTAGCACTCAAGAGACCCATCAGCCCTCCTTTTGATCATGAAAACCCACTTGCACCTGACTAGGTTCATATTAACAAACCGAGGGACTAGAGTCCAAGTCCCATTGCGAAGGAGAGCATTGAACTCATCAACCATGGCAGCGTGCCACTCTGGGATTTTGTTTGCCTGGGAAAAATAGGTAGGCTCAAATGGAAGGGAGGCGATTGTGGAGAAGGCCTTAGGGCAAGGGCGGAGTTGCATCTTGTTAACTCAGGTGGGATGGGTAGAGTCAGGTTGTTGGTTAAGTATACCAAGGCCATTGGGAGGAGAGGAGGGTGATGGTGGGGTGTGTGGTTCGATTAGGGGGTGGGTACAGCACTAGGTAGGAGAGGAGAGAGGAGATGCCAACGGAATGGGTGTGTGCACACTAGGTGGTGATCGAGCAGCCATGGGAGGCGGTAAGGGTTGTACTATTCGAGTGGGGGGAAGAGGAAGTAGGGGTGAGAGACCGAGTGGGGCAGAAACCCAAGGAATGGTAAGAGGAACCAAAGTGGTTGGAGATGGGGCTTTTGAAGCTAAAGAAAAAGGAAAGAGTGACTCATCGAAACGAACATGCCATGCAATGTACATGCGGTTGGATGCAAGATCAAGGCAGTGATAGCTTGTATGGGATTCATTGTACCCAAGAAAAACACGAGTAGAGCGAAAGTCCATTTTATGGGAATTGTATGGATGGGGAGGTAAGGGAAGCAACGACACCCAAACACCCTAAGAAAGGAGTAGTCCGGTGCTTTGTGAAAGACAAGCTAATAGGGAGAAACATGGTTGGAGGTGCGGGAAGGCATCCGATTGATGAGATACACGACTGTATCAAACGTATACTGCCAGTATTGTCTGGGACCGAATCCATGCGCAAGTAGGGTGAGACTAGTCTCAACTATGTGACGATGGTGTCATTCGGCTGCACTCTGTTGCTCATGAGTATGGGAACAAGCCTCGTGATGGGCGACCCCAAGAGGGGTGAAAAACGTGGGTAAGGTGCGGTATTCACCGCCCCAATCAGTTTGGACGTCTTTTAATTTGCGAGACAAGAGGCATTCAACAAGGGCTTGAAATTGTTTAAAAATACCAAAGACTTCAAACTTGTAACCCATTGGATTAAACCATATATATTTAGAGAAGTCATCAACAAAGATTACAAAGTACCTGTGACCTTCAGGGGATGGGGTAGGGGAAGGGCCCCAAACATCACTGTAGATCAGATCAAGAGGAAATAAACCAGTAGAGGGAGAGGGAGAAAGACCTAAAGACAAACGATTGGCCTTGCCAAGTTGACAGGCAATACACATATGACTCAGCCATGTGGATTGACACAGCAAGTTACTATTACATAGCATAAAACGAAGAAGACGCTCGTGAGGGTGCCCAAGGTGATGATGCCACCCATTAATGGACATTCGTTCAGCAATACTGACAAAAGGGATTGAGGGAGGAGGAGCCTTGAGTGTTTAGAGACCATTACTGCTCGGCCTAGAAAGAAGAGTCCTCTTGTGAACCTGATCCTTGATAAAGAAGTAAGAAGCATGAAACTCAAAGAAAACATTATTATCCTGACAGAATTTTTGAGTAGATAGCAGGGGTTTGGAAATATCAGGAACATGTAAAGTATAACTAAGCTTGAAACTAAGAGATGGAGAAGAGGAGGAGATAGAAGAATGACCAACATTAGAGATGGGGATACCCGTACCATTTCCAAATGGAGTTGATCATGGCCATTGTAGGGTTCATATTGGGAAAGGGAATGAAGGTCAGGGGTCACATGATGGGAGGCTCCTGTATCAAGATACCAGGTGAGGGCATTAGATGGGGGTAGTTAGGGGTGGGGAGAATGGGAGGATTAGGATGGGTATATTGGGCGGTGGGAGGCATCATGGGAGGGTGTGGGTAGGATGGGTGATATGTGTTGGGGTAGGCCTAGGGTTTGTAGAAGCATGTGGTTGCATTGTGGTTGGTGCGCTGACATATATTGCAATAGAGACATCCTTGAGAGAAACAACCACGACGACGGCCTGATTTGTCATGGCCCCCGCGACCATAAGAAGAACCACAACCTAGAGTGGTCAAGTCAGCAGAGGAAGGGGTGGACTGTTGAGCGGTATTGGTAGTTAGGGGATTTGGAGTGTCACCTCTGTCAAATACAGAGAGCTTGCGAAAAGCCTTCATGTTTTCATGACTGAGGAGCAAACCATGTAGTTCATTATATGTAGGGTTAACCATACGGGTAAGCAAAGAGGGTACAATTTCCTACATGTCCTCCACCAGGCCACAAAGAAGATGGATATTAAAGTCCATAGGGAGAAGAGGCTTACTGGCACCAACCAACTCATCATCAGTCGATTTGGCCAGTTGAAGATACTGAGTGATGATCTCATCAATCTTCTGACGAAGACTGTGCATGCTAAAGTTGAGAGACAAGTCGCGTGGACGAGGTGAAGCCATAGGTCTCGTGAAGTGTGTCCCAGATGTCTTGACTGGTTTCCTTGTCCAGAATAATGGGAACAACAACCTCAGAGAGAGAGAGAGCAGACAAGGAGACTAACCCATTGGGAGTCATGTTGTTGCCAGGTCAACACTACCTCAAGATCAATGGAACAAGGATAGGTGCCATCAAGGAATCCAAAGAGGCGTTGTCCACGAAGAAAGGGGATGAGTTGTTTCTTCTGGAGAAGGAAGTGGGTTGGAGTGTGTTTAATGGAGAGAAGATGATGGGGGGAGGGGAAGCATGGAGAGGGCAATGTGGTTGTAGCTGTGGTGGTGATGGCAGCTGGAGTGGCTGAGGGTATTTGAGGAGGGTCGGTGGCCATAGAGGTCAACTGAGAAGCACCGAATCGGCAATGGATAGAGAAGGACAGCAAGGAAGGGCGAACCACAGAGTATTGACTCCAACGAGATTTTGTATTATGATTTCTAAATTACAGAAGAGAATATTTATACGGGATGTATACCCTAGTCGGCCAGCCACACTTGGCAATATTAAATATGGATACACAATATGAGATCACATAAAATATAGAAACATGCTATAGTGGAAAGGATACGTATGTTGAGTTACCCACTAGGGGTGAACTCAATATTATGTCAATAGGGGGGGTATATCATGTAGCATGTAGTAGGATGACATAATTCTGCAAATAAGCATTTCTCACACCACAAATTAATCAAAATCAGAATCCATGGAGACCAATTCCAGCGGATTCCTCTTACTTGAACCATGGTCTATGCGATAAGTTCATTTGACTCGAAAAATACTGTTCATATTGGTATGTCATGCCGGCAGCCAACACTGATTCCCGGCCAAACCCATTTTACATGGATTCTAGAACCTTATATTTCAAGGTGCCAACCCCATTTGAAATAAGCTGAGTTGTTCTAAAACCTGATATTAAAAACAGTGTCAAAAGTACAGAATACATATTTCGTCGCACACCATACGTATCAATAAAACTAAATAGCAAAGTCTAGAAGGGGCACCACACCAACTGAACTATTCTTTTCTGTTATATCCCTAGGTCATGTAATCTGGAAGCTCATGTTCTGGCTAGAGGAGCTTCCATAACTCATTTGTCTAAAATGTGGTAGTTAGAACCACCTAACTTTCTTGTTCAGCCTGCTTTACTTAAAAGCAGGAAAGACTTCTTCAGGTGTTTTCAATAATATCGCGTAGTGGAGGCGCTTCTCCACCTTCTCTGATCAAAAAAACTGAACTATTCAAGTCTTTTCAGGCTATATTAGCTAATACGTATGTACATTCCTCAATAACTTGCTGTGCATCCGATTTCACAATAATCCTTTTCAACCCCAGGTTCTTTCCCAGTTCTATCTCAACCTCATTCCTGCACTTTTTCCTTTCCATCGTCCTTGCACCACCTCTGAGCACTTGCAATAAACTCGGGTAGTATCCAAAGCATGGTTGTCAAGATGTTGCCTAGGCACCTTGCTGGTGTCACCTTGAATTTCTTCCACCTCGGTCACCTTGATTCACCTTGGCTCCGTGACAACCATGATCTAAAATAATACAACAATGACCCAACTCATTATTCTGGTAAATAAAAGTAGACGAGTGTGCAAAATGATGTATCTGACACTGCAGCAGACGACGCATTGGGACACAGCACCAGACCTAATGTAGGTGATGTACTGTTTGGTCCAAAACAGGTAGTGTGAATGATATGCTCTGTTTCAAGGCCACAACACCACCATTGGGTGATCTCCTGGCAAAGATATACACAATTATTGAAATACGAAACTATGTCCCATTTTATTCCCAAAATTTCATGCATCATCAGACTATGGTTACCAGAATGTTCCTAGAAATTATTGGTCTCACTTCTGGTCTAATTTACCATACAAAAAAGGTATAAAACTGAAAGATACTCCCAAGCAACTAATATAATATAGTGAAGAGCCTTGGTAACTTAAATTTATGGATCTACTAGGTGTCATGTAACATACAGCTAAGCTTTGTTTATCGTTGAAGACAAATTTGCATAAGAAGCATAAGAAGCATAACAAGTTCGACAACATGATACTTACTACCATCAAACAACACAACGGTAAGTAACATGAGATCCAGTAACTTCACCACTGTATGTGACTTTCACCACCTGCCCCTTCTCAAGTCCATAATATCGTGCTACAGCATCATTCACCAACATCCGAGGCATCTGGAGAAAAACAACAACAGTTTTACCGACTCTGCAAAGGATATCATAAATGTGTTGCTAGGAAGGAGAGTCCACTTTAATTGGCATCTGAATCTTACAATTGGTCTGACACGTGGGTTTCTGTGCAGAAGTTAGGAGCAGACTGGGTCAGCAGATCCCCATATCTTATGATGTGGGGATTCAATTAAGATGGATGTTACCAACTGGATTTAAATGAGCTAGAAAGCCATATTTATTAAGTCTGGACAGGGGTTTAAGAAAGCAAGGAAGCCACATTTTAATAACCTAGATGCATTCATTATGGGTATCGATAAGGAAAATACAAAGCAGCAAGAGAACATTACCATGGTGTGCAACATGACATTGAGAATATTGAAGATGTATAAATAGAAAAATTAACTGGCATTGCATACATTCAAGGTCTTTCCGTTGTCACACTGTACTCCTAGCTTATTCTGGGTGTGTTCCCAAATAATGATCACATATCCAATCCATGAAACAAAGAATTAACCATGTTGAAAATGGGTACTTAATGATTTATCCCAAAGAAAAAATGTTTAATGCAAAATGAAGTTCCACCTGTAACAGAATCCAATTCACATAAGAATCTTGCTGTCTGAACAAGTACCCTTGCAGACTTAATTCCTTAGAACCATAATAAAACTGTCCCCATCTCTCCTCTTCCTATTTCCTTCCAAAAATTAAGCAAGCGGAAGCTTATGCATCAAGTAAGCCAAAGTTCCAATTAGAAAAAGGAAAAGGAACAATACAACAAGAAAAAAAGGAGGGGAAGTAGAAGACGTGAAAAAGGAAGGAAAAGCTGACAACTGAAATCAAACCACCAAGCAGCAGTGTGACCACCCCCTGCCCAGGCCCCAAGAAACACCCCTTCTGAGGACAAGAGAACATCAGGAAATCAAAAGCACATTCCCTTTCCTCCCCTGATGGCCTTATCAGCATCTTTCCGTTACTGGTTCGCAAATCCCAGAGTTGCAATACCTTCTCATCACCCAGTGATGCGATCCCAGGATTCAGAAACCTTGTTTGGGTCTGCTATGGGCCCACCAAAGTAATAAAAGACTCGAATCAAGAAATTGGTGGCAAAACAGTAAATATTTTGAAGTTTATAAGAGAATGGCTGATTGTTAAATAGATGGAATCTTTAGGGGTAGGTATTTAGGTAGACAAAAGAGAGGATAAGGAAGGGATTACAAAATAATGAAAAAGGGGTGATCCTGGAATTAGAAACAAAATACAGATGAAGGAGAATAATGAGACAAGGGGGGAGGGTAATATGGGAAAGTTTTGTAATGTGGGTACAAGGGTAGAACTGTCCATAGGGGCATACTTTTCATTGTAATGTTTTTAAGAAACTCTAATCCTGTTATTATAAATAAAGGAGGGCTTGGTATCAACTAACACAAATCACAATTCCCCAAATCAACATGGTATAAAGCGGGTGAGTTCCCCTTCCCCGAACCCTAAATCTCAAATGCCTTCTCCCTTCTTCTTCCCTCCATCGCCTTTCACCTCCATGCAGCCCTAGCCACCGCCACCATCTCTCTCTCTCTCTCTCTCTCTCTCTGCTTCTCTTTCTTCCCTCTCCACTAGAGAGCCGCACTTCCTTTACCCTATTTAGGTTCGATTAGGGTTTTACCTCAGTGGTGAGTTTCTTCCCACCGGGGGTCTAGTTCGTGGATTACTTTCTCTGTTATTCCCAAATCCCTGTGAATTGTTAGATCTGGACATTACTTGTTTGTGGATTACTTTCTGTGTTATTCTCAGATCTCTATGAAGTGCTAGATCTGGACACTACTTGTTTGTGATTTCTCTTACCAACACATATGGCGTCAGAGGATTTGACTACATTAGTTCTTTCGGATGGGGTAGGTCGTGGTTCTAATGGCAACTACCCTTCATTCCCTGCTAGCTCCATCAATTGGGATGGGAGCAATTATTTGATGTGGTCCAAATCTTGTTTCCTATCTATCAGTTCCCGAGGTTATTCTGGGTCACCTCACAAGTACTACTGCTTACCCTTCTACTACCAGTGCTTCTCAAGACAAATGGCATGCTGCCAACTGCTTGGTGATGTCCTATCTGCTGAATTCCACGACCCCCTCTATTGCTCGGGGTTACCTGCTGCTGGAGACTGCTGCTCTTATCTGGAAAACTGCTAAAGAAACCTATTCCCAATTGGAAAAGACAGCCCAGTGCTTTGAGTTGAGGAGGAACTGATGTTGTAGGCTTCAAGAAGCACGAGGAGATGTTGCAAGTATATGATTTCCCAGCCGGTTTGAATGTGGAGTTTGATTAGATCTGGCCTCATGTCCTTAGCCGTGATCCCTTTCCCACATTGGAGCAGGACTACTCCCTACTTTAAGTTGAAAAAAGTCGGGGTACAGTTATGCTCCAGCCTGTCCCACAGGGACGCTCTGCCTTACACACTACACCATGTCCCATTTCCCAGCCTTCTAGTAATGTTGCAAAGAGCAGTGTTCCCACTACTAATGACAAGCCAGTTTTCAATGCGATTACTACGGCAAGGAAAGGCACATAAAGGAGACCTGTTGGAAACTTCATGGGAGGCCGGCCAATAATTCTCGTGGGCATTCCAATCAATCCTAAGAGAATCAGTCTGAGACCACAGATGCTTCTGATACTACCATTCCCGTTGGTTCATCTTTTTCACAGGATGAGATGTCTATTCTAGTCACATGATGTCCAGGATGGAGTCCTCTTCCTCCTCTGTTGCTGCTACTGCTACCTCCTTGCCAATTACCTCTGCATCACATTCTGCCTGTACAGGTATTGCTTTTGGTGGTCATTGTGCATTTGTTTGTTCACAACCTGGATTAAGCTTGTCAATCGCTCAGTTCCAATTTTTGGTTCAGTTTTGGTCCGGTTCAGAGTGACTGAACCAAAACCGGACTGAGAATTGACTCGGTTCTACCATTGCATACTTTAACCGATCTGAACAGTTTTTATTTCGATTCGGATACATCCAAAATTTGTCCCAAATGGGCAGAATAACTGCTTCACCGTTCAATATCAAATTTATCCCACCGTGAAATTCATCTATCTACACTTTGGATTTGAAATAAAATCAAATCTATTGAGACAAGAGCAGCGATGAAACCAAATCTGTTTGTTATTTCCTCAAACAAACTAGTAGCATCAATGGAGATACTCAAGCGGCCAAGTGCAAGGATCTTTCAGCTTCTTCGACAGTGGCTGTTGATAAAGAGTCATATGGACCTTGGTGTCAGACTTGTTTCAGTTCATACGATGGTAACAATGGGGTTGGTCCATGGATTTTCCTTCCTTTTGCCGCATTTCACACAAAGGGTTGAAGGGAGATGGTGCAGCAAGCTGTTCGCAAGGGCCAACTTGATCCTCTTCCCCAGGGGAAAGACCACCTATTTGTCGTTTACCGAGTTCGGTGTGAAATCATTAATAAGCTCTACCAAGGATCGCCAAGCCTTTGGTACTGAGTTTCCCCTTCCGTTTTTAGTAACAAAATGAACCAGAAGTAGAACCAAACTGAGAGTTAGCAGCAAAGGAAAAAATGGATTTGTGAATGGCAAATTGCTTAAGTGGGCTGTTGGGTGTAACCGTAAGAAACACTTTTTATTTAATCCCTATAGTTCCGCGACGGAGTTCTCTGCTTTAGCTCCATGGAGATAAGTTTGGATTCCTCCATTGCTTCTCTAAGATTGCTTGAATGCTTGAAGTTCCGAAGGCACTTTCTCTTCGACTGGAATTGGGAAATGGGAAGGTTTTTGATAACAAAAAAGAAAATAGGAAACGGAAAGGCCTCCTGACTCCCGAAGTTCATTATTGTCCCCTTCATCTTTTCTTCTTTATTTTTCTTTTACTTAATAATTATATTATTTTAATAAAATTGTGACAATGTGTTTTACGTCCAGGGTGGTTTGTCAGTACTCAGCAGTGCCGTGATAACAATTAATTTGTATTTGTCTATTTGATCAAGGTATTGGGAACAAACTCATCAATAATTACTTCCCTTCACATTAACCCTTCAATATAATAGTTGCTTTGGATTTAATAAGCAATTCGGTTTGGTTTCGATTCTAACCAACAGTTCTTGAGGTAGATTCGAAACTGAAAATTGATTCAGGTTATACAAATCACATGAGTGGGTCACCTAGTTCTTTTTCCACATATTCTCCATCCTCAAGTAAAACCAGGGTTCGAGTGCTAATGGTTCCCTCTGCTAATGGAAGCTATCAAATGCTCTCCATCGTTGTCTCTTATCTGTTTTGCATGTTCTTTAGTTTTCTACCAATCTCTTATCCATTTTTAGTATTACTAAGGATTTGAATTGTAAAGTCACTTCCCTACTCATTGTCTGTTTCAGGACCTGGCTGACAGAGGCAATAACTGGAAGTGGTAGAGTGAGTGGTGGCCTATACTATTTGGATATTGGATTTACACCAACTATGCCAACTCAAGCACATTACACAGCTTCAGAGTTGGCATTATCAGATTCATACAGTTGGCATCGTCACTTAAGTCTCCCCCTTTGGGAAATTTATCTAAGTTAATTCCAGTTTTATTTAAGTAATGTAATCAGGACCAGTTTATTTGTGATGCTTGAGTGTTTACAAAACACTTGGAATGTTTATTCTAGTTATCATAATAGAAGTGTTCCTTTTTCATTGGTTCATTCTGATGTTTGGAGCCCTTCTCGCCATGTGTCTATGACTGCTTATCGATAGTTTGTCACTTTTTCATTAATTTTCTTACACACCTCACATGGATATACCTATCGCATTATAAGAATGAAATCTTCCGTTGTTTCCAGAAATTTCATTGTTTGGTTATGAATCAATATGATGCTCGAATTAAGGTATGGAAACTAGATAATAGTACAAATTATAAGAAATGTTCCTTTCAGACTTACCTTGCAAACCATGGCATTGTTCACCAGACTAGTTATGTCGATACACCTACTCAGAGTGGGGTTGCAGAGAGGAAAAATACACTTGTTAGAGGCTACCAGATCTCTTATATTTTATATGCATTTGCCTACCCCATTATGGAGTGAGGCAATTCTTATTGTGGCATATGTTATTAATCAGATGCCATCTCATGCCCTAAGATTTTATTGTCCCAATGAGTTACTTACTGGGTCCAGATCTTTTGTGGTGCCTCCCAAGGTTTTTGGTTCTGTTTGCTTTGCCTGAAACCATCATCTCCATGGCAAGCTTGATCCCAGGAGACATCAACATATATTTGTGAGATACCACCCACCTTCCTGGCGTATAGTAGTTACCATGGATGTGGTGTTCCATGAGACATAGGATTACTACTCATCTTTGGCACCTCTTCAAAGGGAGTCTATTGGAAGGGAAGAGGTACCTTTGATTCCTCCATTTGATGGTCACTTTCCCAAGTGGAAGAGGAGAGTGTGACTGGAAAAGGGATACAAGAGGATTTTGTACAAGGGGAACCCCAATCTACTCAAAAGGAGTAACAAGTGTATTCACACCGGACAAAGAGAACCGACACCACTACCATTATTACTGATCTTTGTTCAATCACAACTGCCCTCTAATCCAAAGTATATTCTCCCATCAGGTAACCTTTTCCCTCTTGATCCATCTCTTAATATTCCTATTGTTGTTCGTAAAGGAAGTAGGACTTGTACTCAACATCCTATTTCCAATATTGTGTTTTATAACTCCCTATCTCCTTCCTATCGTGCTTTTGTGTCTTCTGTTTCCATTCCCCAGACCTAGTAGGAGGTTTTTGTAGAACCATGGTGGAAGGATGCAATGGATGAGGAAATGAGGGCACCTAGAAAGAATGGCACCTGGGACTTAGTTACTCTTCCATTGCACAAGCAAACTGTGGGATGCAAAATGGGATCTTACAGTCAAGCAGAATGCAGATGGGACTATAGACAGATACAAAATGAGATTGGTACCCAAAGGTTTTACTCAAACCTATAGGATTGACTACTAGGAGACATTTAGCTCGGTTGCTAAGATGAAAATCGTTCGAGCGATTATCTCCTATGCAATGAACTTTGGATGGGATCTACAGCAGTTGGATGTCAAGAATGCTTTCCTTCATGGTGAGTTAACTGAGGAAGTATATATAAATGTTTCTCCAGGTTACTCTAGCAAGGAAACTCAAGGGAAAGTCTACAAAGCTAAAGAAGGGTATTACATGGGCTGAAGCAGTCTCCTAGGACATGGTTTGGTCACTTTCACAAGGCTATGGTTGCAACTAGATTCAAACATAGTAGTTCTGATCACACCCTATTCATTAAAAGGTGGGCGATCAGGTTACTGTCCTTATTGTGTATGTGGATGATATAGCTGTCATTGGGAGTGATCCAGCAGAAATCTCTAAACTCAAAGGTTTATCCTAGTAAGGAGTTTGAAATCAAGGACCTTGGGAAGTTAAGGTACTTTCTTGGCATTGAGGTGGCACGATCTACAAAAGGTGTAGCTTCGTTCTAGGGAAAATACACCCTAGATCTTCTTTCTGATACTGGTATGTTCGGATGTAAGCTATTGAAACACCCATTGAGGTTAATACTCAGCTTAAAAGCAAGGAAGGTGAACTTGTTGATAAGGGTAGATATCACATATTAGTTAGGTGGTTCATTTATCTGTCCCGTGTCCCACACTTGACCAGATATTACTCATGTTGTTAGCATGGTGAGTCAGTACATACATGACCCTTATTCCTCTCACATGGAGCTGGTATTTCGTATTCTTTAGTATCTAAAATCAGCTCCAAAGAATGGAATCCCATTCACCCCCCTTCTGGTCATATGCGGGTCGAGGCCTATAATGATGTTGATAGGGAAAGCTCTCCAGATGACTATCGATCCACATCAGGCTACTTGACCTTTATTGGTGGAAACCTAGTTACATGGCGCAACAAGAAGTAGGCAGTTGTGGCCAGATCTAGTGCAGAGGCTGAGTTTCGAGCCATGACGCATGGCATTTGTGAGTTACTTTGGCTTCAGGGACTTCTTCAAAGCTTGGGTGTGCATGTTCAGTTGCCATACAACTATGATGTGATAATACGTTAGCCATTAGCATTGCACACAATCTAGTTCAATTTGCTCATACTAAGCATGTGCAGATTGACAAACATTTTATCAAGGGGAAAATCTAAGCAAGGACTGATATACATCCCATTTGTGAGAAGTAGAGATCAGCTAGCAGCTGTTCTTACAAAGGGACTTAATAGTAAAGTTTTTCATTCTATTTTGTGCAAGTTGGGAATGTGTGATATTCATTCACCAACTTGAGGGAGAGTGTGCAATGTTGGTATCAGGGTAGAACTGTCCACTGGGGCATACTTTCATTGCAATGTTTTAAAAAACCCTAATCCTACTATTATAAAATAAAGGAGGGCATAGTGTCAATTGAGACGAGTCACAATACCCCAAATTACATAAATTTGTTTGATGGGGTATTGTCTCCTCCAGCCAAAACAAGAGAGGCAAAAACCAGTGGGACTTGAAGAGAAAGAACCTCTTGATACTCCAGCATTCGACCTGAAATTTGAGGTGAGGAATTTGAACACAGATTCCTTAGAGGGGTCCGAGGTCCAAAAGTCAGGTAAATAATCTGTAAGAAATTCCTGCAAATTGGCTTTGACGGTAAAGCAACTTCAGAACTGCAATTGGGTTTCAAACATACGATAAAAGGGAGTTTAGGAGATAAGGCTTGGGGGGTTTGTCGCGAAAAAGGATCCTTCGACCCAAATATGAGAGAACAGAGACGGGAATAGAGATTTATGAGCAGCATAGGGAAACCGCAGGTACCATTAGGGCAGAACAGTAACAGGAAATGAAACAGAAGGAAGAAGGAAGAGAAGAATGGAAGAAAATAAAAAGGAAGAAGAGAGGATCTCGTAGGTGGAAGGGGAGAGAGGGGATGGGAGGGTGCACCAGCACAGGTGGTGCAGGCAAGCTCTACATTAACTGAGTATTCCATTCTTCACTGTCTATTCATAAAACCCAAAAAACAAAGACTTCTAATTGGTAATTACTCGTTGAAACATAAACTAGCAAAATAGAAACTCAACAGAACTCAAACTAGGAACTTCGCTACATCTCTAATAGCTATCCCAAAATAAAAGATTGCATAATATCTTTCCCAAATAGAACAAAGGGAAAATTTCCCCTATACTTGCCATATATTTACTCAAACTCCCCTACTTAAAAGTTTCTTTTCTTCTTCCCTCAGAAAAACAAATGTTTTCACCTCTACTTCTCCTTGCTAATTCTAAATCCCTATATTACCCCTGCTCCCTTCCCCTCTGGTGGCACCCCACTCCCACAACCTCTCCAGCATCTCCCCCACCCTCCGCCCCACCATCAACTTCGCACCCCCA
>NC_056562.1:32840045-32849615 GCF_013358625.1 Macadamia integrifolia
ATCGTGAGCCACCCCTCCAACCCCCCCCCCGGCGCACTTGGTTATCTGTACAAGATTCTGGCAATCTTGTTCTAAGAGATGATTCAGGAAACTCCTTCTCGCAGAGCTTCGATCATCAAAAGGACACGCTCTTACCAGTCATGAAGCTTGGGTGGGACTTTAGGAGTGATCAGAATCGTAAACTGACATCATCGAGGAGCAACAACCCTTATCTGGGAGATAAATTTTACAATGTAGACCCAAGTCCACTTGCTCAAATAGTTCTTCACTATGGATCAACTGAATCGCACTGTAGTGGCCCATTGAAAACACAGTGATCAAACGATCTTCATCTTCAACCAGGATGAAATATATTATGCACGAGTCCACGGACAATGTGATCTCAAGGCTTGTTATGACACAATCAACCTTAATTCAAACACTTCCCCTGAAGTGCATGCCCATGCCCAGCTCAATGGGTCATTTTATACACCTTGCCTTGAGATGTCAGTGATAGTTATGACCAGTGCGCGCTTATGGCACTTGCATTAACACAACACCCAACTGCCAATGTTTGAATGGGTTCACTAACCCATCAGTCAAACGAACCTGCTGTTTCTTTGAAGACTTATACCAGTATTGTAAA
The DNA here is from genome assembly GCF_013358625.1 of Macadamia integrifolia. Lineage (NCBI taxonomy): Eukaryota > Viridiplantae > Streptophyta > Magnoliopsida > Proteales > Proteaceae > Macadamia > Macadamia integrifolia. The sequence goes on from NC_056562.1 coordinate 32,840,671, forward strand.
GCACCTTTTGGCATTTGCACCACCAATCGATCGAGGAAATCGAGACTTAAGTAGTACATACGCCGCTTTGGCAATTGCAAGAACAAATTAAGAAAAGCAAGCTTACCTGTCGCACGATTTTCTTTTGGATGAATTTTTTCACAGAGCACAGATCGATTGATTTGGAAAGGGATCAAAGACTCTTAGATACATCAGTTTAAAGGTGAATATCTCATATCAGGAAATGGGCATCATGTGTCATTGGGAATATTTCATATAATAATTAAATTAGAAGAATATGTAGTCAAAACATAAATGTGGAGGAAGGGAACTGATAGAAGCATCGAGCGGTGGGATTATGAACTGATAGAAGCATCCCACATATGACGGGATAGGCCAGAGTTGCAGAGAAAAGGGTGGGGGAGATGCCAGAGTGACGCAGAGGGAGTGGGTGCCACAGGAAGGAGTGGGGGAGTGGACTGAAGCGGAGGGGAGGGAAGGGGAGTAAGGGTAATTTAGGGATTTAAATTAACAGGGGAGAAAGAGGTGAAAGTTTGTTTTTCTTTGGGAATCAGAAAAAAAGACTTTTTTTATGGATGAACAAAATATTAATTACGAAGAAGGGGGTAGGACAATATACGAGGCCCTGAGGGAACAGAAAAAGAAAATAAAAGCAACCCTAATGCAATAGGGGAGGAGGGAGGCCCCCGGACACAACAATGAGCATGTTCCTTGGGAGTCCCTTACATGCTGATGGGTAAGGAGGCTGAGCTTAGAACTAACATCAACGAAAAGAGACTTTTAGTAGGGCAGTTTGAGTAAATATAAGATAAGTACGGAGGTATAGAGGAGTAATATAAATTTCCCTAGAATAAATTCTAAATATCCTACTGAACCAGAACAAGGTTGGGACTTCATCTTGGTCTGGATGGCCTGACTGGGCAAGCCGGTTCTTCAACCATGAATCTGAATCACCAAGGCTGCCTCCTCGACCAGGAGAACATCTGAAAAAAAAAAATTGATCCAGTATGCAATCCATTCCTCCACATTCTCCTCAACCAGACAAGACACACTTTCTTACTTACCTCATAGGCTTGACTAGGAGCATCATCAAGGGAAAGAGGGGGAGAGGGGGGGGGGGGAGTCAACTTCAATCAGCCTGTTTAATGATTTATTCTAAATGGTTGTCTATAGTAATACCCATAGTTGTCACGGCGTCAAATCGATCCAAGGCAGTGGAAGGGTGGCTAATCGATTTGGCGATGAATCGCCCATTATGGCATTGCCATGGCGGTCAAATCGTCCATGTGTCATTTTTTATTTTCCCTATTTTCTAAAGTTATTTAGTATGCTACTTTTTCATTTTCCCTATTCTCTAAATTTATTTAGCATGCTACAAGTCTACAATATATACCCTATAACATATAAAACCAACATTAATCAATATCAAATTATCAAAAATCAACATAGCCCTATCAAAATCACCCTGCATTTTATAAAAAATCGACCTCCTAGTGAATCAGGCGTGACCTGGCATCCATGGTGATGCCCATCAGCCAATGGTGACCGCCATTTGTGAGTCACATAAATCGTAGCACTGCCATGAACTTCTTTTTCCGCCAGGATGCCAAATCGCCGCCTTGGCGATGCCATGACAACTATGGTAATACCATAGTTAATATGATTGTAGGGTGCAACTCTAGGTAGTGGTGGTCCTCGAGATTATGCCTTCCTCAACAAATAGGCCTGTATCTTAGTACCACTAAACATCTTGTTTCAATAGATACGTGTTAGCAGATTCTTGCGGACGAGTAGCAAAACAAGGACTTCAAAAACTCTGTATCGTAATTGCAATAATTGACACAGAGACAGGTAGACTTCTCATTTTTTAGGTCCAACTAGGATATGCCTTCCTGTGTAGTAATTCATCAGTTTTATGCAAGAAAACAGTAGTTATCTACCAAAAGAAAGTTTTACCTGCAGCTTTTTCTTCCTTTATAAATTACTGAATTTCCATGCATGTTTCCTATGATATCCGTAACGAAACAAGAAATTACCATGTCTCAAAAAGTTTCAAAATTTTAAAGAAGATATTTTTGGGAACTGTATTAAAAGCTCTGAGCATATCCCAAGGCATGAAGTTCAACAGAAAAAGTTTAAACCTCTAAGGTGAAAGAATAGAAATTTATGAGAAAGAAATCGAAAGAGAATAGACTTCAGAAAAAAGTTCAAACTTCAAACTGGAAAAGGAAATAAAATATTTCGAGGGAAGGGTGCACAGTGGTCAACTTTAGCACTATATAGAATATATAATTCTTTCCGTCTAATTTTCATTAGACAATGATATATTACAACAACAACTCAGCCTTTTCCCAAATAAATGGGGTCGACTACATGGACCCGTGAGAGTAAAATAATAATAATAAAAAAAAAAAGTAAAAAAGAAAGGAACATAGAAACACCACAGTAAACTTTCAGCTAAATGGGGTCGGCTACATGGATCCTTGCCCACCAAACAGTTTTATTGGAGGTCATACTTAAATCAAGGCTTAAACTATGCATGTCTTTTCTCACTATTTCTCCTATGGTCATATTATAGACCTTATTAAGAAAATTAACAACCTGACGTTTTGTAATGCCCCAAGCATTTCTTTTAAATTTATTTCATTTCTCTCTTGTATGTTACCTTGTGCTGCATTTATATCCTATAGTGTTCATGTATTATTATCTTTACTATATATATATATATATATATATGTGTGTGTGTATATATGTATATGTTTAAGCATATGTATTTTTTTATGATTGATTTAATAATTAGACCAATCAATCATTTGATTCTTACCCTTAGATATTACCCTTATTCTAGTAATAGGATTATCTAGTTTATTTGATTGGAGACAAATTGGTGGATTACCAATTTTATTTGATTGGAGACAAATTGGTGAGTATTTTGGGTAAGTAGGTGATTGATTGGGAATGGAATAAGGTCATGACTCATAGAATGGATTTGGGATAATTTTTGAAGGGTGGTGATTTGATCACCCAAACCCTCATCAATCTTTTCCCTTGATTTACACCTCTAATTAGGGAAGCTTATAGGCTGATTAGTATTCTTTCTCCAAATAGCCATTATCAATCATTATTTTTTTACTAATTTGAAAAGAGAAAGAGAGGAAGAGAGGAAAAGCGAGAAGAAAAGAGAGGAACAGAGAAAAGAGAAGAAAAGAGAAGAAAAGAGAAGAAAAGAGAGGAAGGAGAGGAGAAAAAAGAAGAAAAGAGAAGGAGGAAAAAGATACTAGCTGCAGCCTTCCTACAACCTGTATCCATTGGAAGAGAAGAAGAAGAATAGAAGGAGAAGAAGGCCTTATAACCTAAGCTGCATCCACCACCGATTTACCCTCCTAGAGCTGATTTGTTCTCTTCTATTTCTGTGGATGTTTATTCATGATTTATGATCTGTTAGGACCCAATTCCTATATCTGAGTTAAGCTTTCATCTGGTTTATAGTCTGACCTTATAAACTCCAGTGTCTGGGTTCGAAATTCTGATTTACAAAATCTGTTTCTTCCTTAGTTCTGATCTGTTTGTTTTGCTATTCTGCTCAGGTTATACGGTTGTTCTTACTAATTAAAAAATCCTGCAGTTGAAGGCTTGGTAGTTTATCTATCCTAGTCTTCTTCATTAAACATATTTAGAAAATATGAAGCAGTACGTATTATTGATAATAAATACTTCGCAACAAACATTATTATACATTATAGATCACCAATCATGCAAGATGATACAAATTTAGGTCACCAATGTAGATGTGATACTTGACAGAAACAAGCAAGAAAAACCAAGATTCAAGCAAATAAAACCAAAATTTGTAACATACTTAACCCGCAGATTTGACGTTTGATCTCCACTTTAATTAGCTTTAATGCAAAATTTTGCCTTTTAAATCTCTCCACCTAAGTCATTTTTAGTGTAGAGAGTCTTAAGTAACTCAGCACTACAAAGACGAGTCATGTAGCATTCATACGGCATCAGTCATCTGTTCAATATAGGGAGGAGCTTTTTTTTTTTCCCCGGTATGCCGCTCTTCAAGCAAGGAGCAAATAAATATTAATGGGATCCACATAGGTTTTGGCAAAAAATCAAAGTAGGAAGCAGTTTTCTTTCAAAAACTGGGATTTTTCAATTTTGGCAGCCAGTGTATCGAGTGTATTGGTCAATCCCATATCACCCCATATTGGTTCTGCAAATAATCTTTTTTATGTATCAGTTTTGTATCCTAACGACATGGCCAATATCAATATGTATTGTACAATTCGTACAATTTTTTATACCATTACCTTAATATGATGAGTGAAGATGTTAATATCAATCTTAATTTATTAGTCATTCTTTGGAAAAAGATGCCTTACTACAAAAAAATTGAAAACCATCCACATTCAAAAAGTTACTTGTGAAAGGAAAACAAATGGCTGTTGCATGTTATTGTCTAGAAAACTTGGTACAATGGAATGAATGAGTCATAATTGAACATTGTCAACTGTCTCCATTTAAAACAGAAAAAAAAAAAGGAGCATATCTCAGATGATTTAACAAACTTGCACTTTCTAGTCATGCCAAGGATTAAAGTATCGGTATCGGTCGCCCAAAATTAAGATACGTATCGGAGATACACTAAGATACGCTAAAGATACACACATAAATGGATAGGAAACATTTTTTTAAACACTTTTGCATAAAGAATTTGTTACAAAAAGCTATTGATAACATGTATTATGCATAAACACTAAATTAAGGGTATCGTACTAAGAATTCAAGGTCTATAGTTGTCCCATAAATGTAAAATCCTTGTTCCCAACCTTGATTTCCACTTTAGTTAAAGAGAAATATGGCTGACAGCAACTTTGGAACAAAAACCCTTCAAAAAATCGTTTTTTTCTGAAAAATTACCCATATTGGCCATTATATGACCGTAGCGCCGATTCGTATCGATACTCACTGATACGTACCGATATATATATATATATATCGATACTCACCGATACGTGCTGATATATACCGATACGTACCGATCGATACATACCGATACTCACCGATACGTACCAATACATACCGAAACGTACATTTTACCTCAATTTTATATTTTTCATAGAGTCGTATCGAGGCATGTCGTATCGTATCGATGTGTATTAGTGGTGTATTGATGCATATCGGTATGTATTGTAGGATATATATCGATACGAAATAATTTAAAAAATTCAATGTATCGTATCGGTGTGTATCGTATCGGCCAACTAAATTTAAGATACGTATCGGAGGGTATCGTATCGGTATCGGAGATACTTAAAACCATGGACTTAAGTTATTATATGAAGATGGTACACATTGGATGGAGATACTTTTTTTCTCTGGGATGTTTGGATCACGGTCTGAAAGTGTTATTTCTTTTTTGGACAAATATGTGCATAAGAACACCACATTGAAACTTGAAAGAATTTGTTGATCAATACAAAGACAATCTTCAGAATATATATAAAGATGAATCTGGTGCAGATTTCTCATGGCATGGAACACCTGCACTGAGGTCTCACTCACCTTATGAGAAGCAAAGGTCGAAATTCTCTACTCATGAAATTTTTAAGAAGTTTCAACTTCAGATTATGGGAATAGTTGCATGCCTGATAAGAAAGGAGACAGTAGATGGGGCAACCTCAAGATTTAGGGTCCAAGACTTTGAGGTGCAGGAAGAATTCAGAGTGGATTTGGATGAAAAAAAAACAGAGCAGAGGTGTCCTGTTTTGTCGTATGTTTGAATTCAATTGCTTTCTTTGCAAGCATGCAATGGTTGTTTTCCATCATGCAGCTGTGCCTGAGATCCCGTCTCACTACATATTAAAGAGACGGACAGTAGACGCAAAGAGCAATTACTTCACAGGGCAGAGAACAAATGAAGTGCAATCTAGGGAGCAACACTACGATGATTTGTCAGAGGGTATTGAAATTTTTTGAATATGTGCCATTATCACAAGAGAGCTACAACATTGCAATCCGTGCACTGGAAGAAGCTGCAAATGGATTTCTGTCTGCGAATAACTCTATTGAGAATGCTACAATGCCTCATGAATGAGGTACTCATGTTATTCAAAACATCAACAAAGCGAGCCAATGCAACAACAGAATGTTCACACTCAAGATGCTCGATTCTTTCATGACCAAGACAGGAGGACCTTGTAAGGCTTTGAAGGGTGGTGCAGATAAGAAGAGAAAAAGAGGCAATGCCAATCAAAAGTCAAATGTTAGTTTCATATATTCTATTTTTTGTCTTTACAAACACACAAATTACACATTCTAATGAGTTTTTTTCCTCTTTTTGGGTACTAAATCTATTTAGGAAAAGTTGAGCACAAGCTTTGCAAGTTATGATGTTTTACTAATTGTGTCACTTATATCATATCTTTATATATTTTGCACCTTTTTCTCTTGGGTGGGGAATTGCTTCATCTACATTAAACCATCACCAACTTCATGGATTATATGGTATCGACATTAATGAATGCTACTCATAATACTTCATATTACACCTTCCATGGCAGGTTAAGTTTTGACTGCAGGGCTTCGTGTTTCTGTACAATGTTCCAATTAAATCAATCCTCTTTCTCATGCCTTTTTTCCTTAAAAAAATTTTCCCCCAGGAGCAATAAATTAAGCTTTGGAACTTGGAAATGTATGGGAAAGAAAATCTCCACTCTAATGGTTTCTCACCATGATTGTCAGGATTTTTTTGTGGGAGGGTTCTCTATAAGGGCAGTGTAAGAAGGAATCTGCACACCATCAATGAAGTACTGGAAAATGGTATCATCCGTATGGAATCCACATGGTCAGAAAAGGAGAGAGTGTGTGTCAGTGTGGCTCCACTGTTTATTTATTTATTTATTTATTGGGTTTGATGCTTTCCTACAAAATTTCTGGTCATGGACGTATGATCTGGGATGCAAATTTGATTCATAAACCTCTTGAGTTAATGGAAACTGTGGCAGTCAAACTTCTTATGTACTAGGGCAGATGGAGATCATCCTTGAAGCCCATGAAAGTTATAATAGTGGTGACCCCAGAAAACTATAAGCCAGCTTCAGGGAAAACTGGAACTGGTTCTACTACAGGTAGGGTAGGAGTGATCCAGTGTCAACAATACAACAGAGCATTTAGTTTAGGCAGATTGTTTACTACTATCTTGTATTATGGTCCTTCAAGTAAAGACTTCCACAAATTTATGATATTTTATTTTATTTTTTTACTCAGGGATTTCGTAAACGAAAACTGATCCCTCTTGAAGCCTATTCTATATGTGTTAAACTGATTTTTTCCACAAAACTGTTCTTGTAATTTTCTACATTTTTGGCATTTTTTTTCCTATAATATTAATTCTCAATCCTAATTTCATGAGTATCACTCATGAGATTTGCGATTCTTGCCCGGATTGCATAATGAGAGTACCAACCACCAGGAATTGCTAAGTATTTCTATTTAATCTGTTAAATGACTAGTAGTTCAGCTAAAATATTAGATTACCATCGGGAAATCTAATTCCTGAATCTAAATAAAAATCAAACTCTAAAAATTTATGTGAAAAAATAAATTCTATTGGACTTGAGAATTGAAGCATAAAGAGTCTCAGATGGATGATGCGACTCCCATGAAACGCTAGTGACTTCACCTTATCTGTACAAATCAGTGCATTCCAAGCTGTTTGGACCCTCATTAGTTCAATTGACCAGTGAGATGGGTTTAGGGTCCTACATCACATGGACCAACCCATATCTGCCTTGTCAAATAGTCTGGTCCAATCATTGTTTTAGACCAGCATGGGCCTCGAAGCCCATTTCTAGGAGCTAACCATCCCAATGAAAATAAGATACTTTAGATTATGTAATATTTCTCATCTGTTTTATTTCATACTTGACATGAATTGCTTGCTTTGGAGGAAATAGCTTTACAAAGGTGTAAATTGCATTGAGAGAGAGAGAGAGAGAGAATACAATTCTCACCTAAGTACTGGGCCAAACTGGTCTTGCTGGGAAGATTGGGCCCAAAATGCAGCCCAACTAAGTTCACTGGTGTAGTATGATGCTCTCTCTCTCTCTCTCTCTCTCTTTCTCACATGATTACTAGTTAAACTTTATCAGAATACAAAAAGATTTTTAGATCAACTTTATCAGAATACAAAGAAAGATTTTTAGATCACAGAAGAGAGAGAGAGAGAGAGAGAGAGAGAGAGAGAGTGAGTGAATAAGGAGGGGGGAGGTTGGATAGTTAAGAATGCAAAAGTCGCGGCGGATACCGTGCAAAGAGTGAGTGAGAGTGACTGGGGAGGGCCCTTTTGGCCTTAAGTAAGATTTGGCTTATGTAAGCAGATTTCCCTTTTACATTGAAAATCTGCTTCTTTTGGACCTTAGTGTAAGTGACTTCCAGTGGAGATATTAGTATATACCATCCCCCTTCCCCTAACCACCTTTGTTTATTCTTCCTCTCTACCCTACAATATCTTACTAAAGCCTCAACAAATCTCTCTCTCTCTCTCTCTCTCACAGTATTTAATCTTTTCCATTGTGGCTTTGTGGTTTCACCACCCAAATAATGGGTCCCACCCAACAAGAAATCTCTTTGACCTTGGACCTAGTTTTGCAACAGGCCCATAAAGTCCCTGGTCACCCCCTTCTCTCTCTCTCTCTCTCTTGACAAAGTGTTTGATCTTGGACCTAGTTCAGAACAGGACCACCAGGACCACAAAGTGCACCATATGAGCATGGATTGGCCCATGAGACAGAGAGAGAGAGAGAGAGAGAGAGAGAGACTTAGGATAACCAAAGGCTCAACAGCATCCTTTTTTCAATAACCCTGATGATGCAGATATGATAGCACACAAGAGCTTGGTCAGCCAAGTCATAATTAGAAAAAAAAAAAAAAAA
>NC_056562.1:32849715-32885791 GCF_013358625.1 Macadamia integrifolia
GCTATGATGGAGGAAATGAAATCTCTACAGAAGAACAAGACTTGGGAGATTGTGGAAAAACCCAAGGGAAGAAAAATCATTGGGTATAAATGAGTCTTTCGTAAGAAAGAGGCAGCATCTGAGAAGGAGCGTTAAAGGTATAAGGTCAGACTTGTAGCCAAGGGCTATGCACAGAAGGAGGGGATAGACTACAATGAAATATTTTCTCCGGTGGTGAAACACACTTCGATCAGGGTACTACTTGCTTTGGTGGCCATGTATGATTTAGAGCTTGAACAACTTGATGTGAAAACTGCAATTCTTCATGGTGACTTGGAAGAACAGATTTACATGGAGCAGCCTGAAGGTTTCAAGGTTCAGGGAAAGGAAGACCATGTTTGTCTGCTTAAGAGGTCGCTTTATGGCCTTAAGCAATCTCCTAGGCAGTGGTACAAGCGCTTTGATTCTCACATGATGAAGATTGGCTACACAAGAAGTGAGTATGATAGTTGTGTTTATTATAAAGTGTCAAGTGATAATTCCATTATTTTGTTGATGCTTTATGTTGATGACATGCTCATTGCTGCAAAGAACAAACATGATATAGTCTCTTTGAAGTCTTTATTGAGTGCTGAATTTGAGATGAAGGATCTTGGTGCCGCTAAGAAGATCCTTGGCATGGAAATCCTTAGAGATAGAAATGCAGGTAAACTTTGGGTAACTCAGAAGAGGTATATTGAAAAGGTGCTAGAGCGTTTCAATATTGAAAAGGCCAAGCCGGTTAGCACTCCGTTAGCTGGCCACTTCAAGTTATCTGAAAGAGAATGCCCTACAACACATGAGGAGGTGGAGCAGATGTCTCAAGTCCCTTATGCTAGCGCAGTTGGGAGTCTCATGTATGCTATGGTTTGTAGCAGGCCGGATTTGTCTCATGCAGTCAGTGTTGTTAGCAGATACATGAGTAATCCAGGGAAGGAGCATTGGAATGCAATTAAGTGGATCTTCAAATATTTGAGCAAGACTAAAGATATAGGTGTTATATTCAGTGGCAAGGGAAGCTCTACAGAATTGGCAGGTTATGTTGATTCTGACTATGCTGGTGATTTAGACAAGAGGAGGTCCACTACAGGGTATGTGTTTACATTAGCTGGTGGACCTATATCATGGAGGGCGATGCTTCAGTCTACAATTGCATTGTCCACTACAGAGGTAGAGTACATGGCAGCAGTTGAGGCTGCCAAGGAAGGAATCTGGTTGGCTGGACTGGTTCGTGAGTTGGGGTTGGAGTAAGGAGGTACAGTGCTACACTGTGACAGTCAGAGTGCCATACATCTTGCAAAGAATCAGGTGTTTCATGCAAGGACAAAGCATATTGATGTGAGATTTCACAAGATCAGGGAGCTTGTGTCAGAAGGCAGTATTCACTTGAGAAAAATTCATACAGATCTCAATTCTGCAGATATTTTTACAAAGCCAGTTACTACAGAGAAGTTCGAGTCCTGTTTGGACTTGATTAATATTACTCATTGTTGAAGATGAGGGACGCACCAAACAGGTGCGGGTTTGTACCTCTAATGAGGTACAATAATGAAGACGCCTACAAGTTATCTTTACAGGAGGCTCGACAGAATTCAAGCCAAGGTGGAGATTGTTGGTGTATGATGTCTTGTATTCCGTCGTAGTTTAATCCAAGGAGTACTGGTGCAGCACCTAGACAGCTAGGACGACTGTCCCGCTAGCCGGTTAGCGGGCCATGGGGGTTGCTCCTGCCCACCTGCATAGCAGGGGGTGTAGGGGGGCGCAGCCCCCCGCTCGAATTTTTTATTTGAGGGCAATTGTAGTTTAATCCGGATTAGGGTGGCAATTATAGTTTAATCCGGATTAGGGTTTTTTCGCTATATATTTGTAGCGAGGGTTTCTTTCTCTGTAATGCAAGCAATACTGAGAGGTGTGAGGACGAGCGTTGTAATCCTATTCTCCATTGATTGTGAAGCAGGATCTCATTTCACCGAGGACGTAGGCAACCTTGCCAAACCTCGTAAAATCCGTATGCATTGTTTGTTTTGTTTTTCCATTATCTTATGCATCGTTTTAGGGTTGCGTTTCTACAGGATCTTGGTGCCCCTAAGAAGATCCTTGGCATGGAAATCCTTAGAGATAGAAATGCAGGTAAACTTTGGGTAACTTAGAAGAGGTATATTGAAAAGGTGCTAGAGCGTTTCAATATAGAAAATGCTAAGCCGGTTAGCACTCCGTTAGCTGGCCACTTCAAGTTATCTGAAAAGGAATGCCCTACAACACATGAGGAGGTGGAGCAGATGTCTCAAGTCCCTTATGCTAGCGCAGTTGGGAGTCTCATGTATGCTATGGTTTGTAGCAGGCCGGATTTGTCTCATGCAGTCAGTGTTGTTAGCAGATACATGAGTAATCCAGGGAAGGAGCATTAGAATGTAATTAAGTGGATCTTCAAATATTTGAGCAAGACTAAAGATATAGGTGTTATATTCAGTGGCAAGGGAAGCTCTACAGAATTGGCAGGTTATGTTGATTTTGACTATGCTGATGATTTAGACAAGAGGAGGTCTACTACAGGGTATGTGTTTACATTGGCTAGTGGACCTATATCATGGAGGGCGATGCTTCAGTCTACAATTGCATTGTCCACTACAGAGGCAGAGTACATGGTAGCAGTTGAGGCTGCCGAGGAAGGAGTCTGGTTGGCTGGACTAGTTCGTGAGTTGGGGTTGGAGCAAGGAGGTACAGTGTTACATTGTGACAGTCAGAGTGCCATACATCTTGCAAAGAATCAGGTGTTTCATGCAAGGACAAAGCATATTGATGTGAGATTTCATAAGATCAGGGAGCTTATGCCAGAAAGCAGTATTCATTTGAGAAAAATTCATACAGATCTCAATTCTGCAGATATGTTTACAAAGCCAGTTACTACAGAGAAGTTTGAGTCTTGTTTGGACTTGATTAATATTACTCATTGTTGAAGATGAGGGACACACCAAACAGGTGCGGGTTTGTGCCTCTAATGACGTACAATGATGAAGACGTCTACAAGTTATCTTTACAGGAGGCTCGACAGAATTCAAGCCAAGGTGGAGATTGTTGGTGTATGATGTCTTGTATTCCGTCGCAGTTTAATCCAGGGAGTACTGGTGCAGCACCTAGACAGGCAGGACGGCGGTCCCGCTACCGGTTAGCGGGCCGTGGGGGTTGCAAGGGGGGCAGGAGGCCCCCCTGCATAGCAGGGGGTGTAGGGCTGCTCGAATTTTTTATTTGAGGGTAATTGTAGTTTAATCCGGATTAGGGTTTTTTCGCTATATATTTGTAGCGAGGGTTTTTTTCTCTGTAATGCAAGCAATACTGAGTGGTGTGAGGACGAGCGCTGTAATCCTATTCTCCATTGATAGTGAAGCAGGATCTCATCTCACCGGGGACGTAGGCAACCTTGTCGAACCTCGTAAAATCCGTGTGCATTGTTTGTTTTGTTTTTCCATTATCTTCTGCATCGTTTTAGGGTTGCGTTTTTCTACAATTCTTAACACGGAATGCCAATCAGTCATCGAATCAAACTACAAATAATATCAGAAAAAAAGAAAAAGAAAATTATAGCTAGCCATATGCGACAAGATAAGAGAAAGCTTACTGGATAGGCCCATTAACACCATTGAGATCGAGTACATCAAGATCAACTCATAAATTAAAAACCAGATTCTACAGTTCTGTAACAAAACAGAAATAATCAAGTTACTAACTCAATATGGATCCAATCTAATCTTTTAGAAAACTAAAAATAGAATTATAGAAATAAGAAACTAACACCTAATCTCTTGTATGACTCAAATCACTTATACTTGGACTTATAGAATTAGCCCTTTACAATAGAAAACACAAAAATACATAGTCCATGACCCCTTATAACCCATTTGAGACTTGAGATCCAGTATAACCAGAACTCAACCAACTCTGAACCAGAACCAGAAATGAACTAGAAAATTGGTTCAAATCAGAAACTTCAGGACCAAGAAAGGCCCTGGTCTTCATGCTGCTGCAGGTTCTTCTTCTCTTTATCCTGGTTACTGCATCATTGATGGTCTATTGCCCACAAGAGAATCGAAAAAAGTTTGCGCGTTGGTCTGAAGATTGTCAACATTTATTATTAGTTTTGTGTTTGCTTGATATAGGATAGTGGAAGGCACATCTGATGCACATGATGCTCAAGTGACAGGAGTAGGCCGGCATTGTGAAGAGAATCAAATGAGACTAGGATGGACTATCATGTGTAGGGAACATATCTCTACATATGCATTGTTCATGTTTTATTTTTAATTTTTTTTTAAGACCTATCCAAGTTATAGCTACTAATTGGTTGCTTTTGATTGGTGAATTTTATAGCTTATGATTAGGACATGAAGGGTGGTTTGTGATTGAAATATTTGGGTGATTAAGTTGTCAGATTACTTGTATCATATAGGTTTATTACATATCTGTTCATTAGACGCATCTTCTATCTCTAGTCAAAACAGATGGATTCAATTCCTTGTAATCCATATATAGAAATCTTAAATGTGAAAATCATCAGGGTCCTTTTAAGAAATGCATATCTCAATAGATGGGAGACGATGTTCTGTCTTTTGGTGCTAATGAACTTTAAGAGAAGTGAAACCTTCATGTGGAGTCGTGTGGTACTATTGCATGTATTTGTGTGTTCCCAGCGCCCTGGGAATTGATTCTCTCTTTTGTGTTATAGAAGATTGGATGATGATCAAGATAATATAGCACATTTAGATTGAGTTGTCTTCAGTTTTGTCAAAATGCTGTTATATGAATTAAATTCCAGTTCTGCATATGGCAGTGATTTGGCCTTTTTCAGTTCTCAACTAGTATTATATTTTAGATATTTTATTGAAGTGACAAGTGAGTTTGTTCTGTTCCTGGTTCCTTGTAAACCCTTATGATTTGTTGTTGATAAGAACATAATTTTTTCTATTAAACCAGAGGTGGGATGGAAATTTGCATCTGATCTTGTAATATGTGGATCTTGTTTTGATCCCGTGCTTTTCTTCCCCCTGGCTATAAGAAATAACATGAACTAAATTCAGCACCGCAGGTGTTATCATTGCTAGGAAATTCTTATTCTGGTGGTGGCCCTCTGTCTCAAAGCCAAGTCCAAGGAGGGAATAATACGTTAAGTTCCATGGGAATGCTAAATGATGTTAACTCTAATGACAATTCTCCTTTTGATATAAATGATTTCCCTCAGTTAAGTGGACGCCCTAGTTCTGCTGGTAGTTCTCAAGGACAATTGGGTAAATCAAAGTGCTAACATTTTCTCCTTTCTGATATATTCCCATAGGTGCTTTGTTTTATAACAAAATTTTGACTTCTTGACTAACAGGTTCACTACGGAAGCAGAGTGTTGGTGTTATACAACAAAATCAAGAATTCAGCATTCAAAATGAAGATTTTCCAGCTTTACCTGGATATAAAGGTGTTCGACTTACCCTTGGACCCATTCCATGATATGATGCTGATTTTGTATACAGGTGTTGTACATTACTTAAATGTTACATCACAGTATTGGGCTAGCACATCATGAACTAGATTGGGTTGCATGTATTAACTTAGAAACTTACTACTGAATTGTCTTAGCTGTGATTTGCTACATTTGACCTTTTTTTTTATCCCCCTATTTTTAGGTTCCTTTTGTATTATCCTCTGTTTTGGTTGGAGTTACTTTTGTATGGTGAAATACAAGGAGGAAAAAATTTGAGACTGACTTTTCCACTATGTCTATAAAACAACGAGATAAGAGCATTGAGACAATTCTAGAGGTATTTGCCCCATTTTGTTGAGCTGTAACAGGAGAAGAGGAATACATGGTTACTATAAATAGTGTAATTCTATGATGATCTTATCCTAGTAACGTACTATGTGGGACACAAATGCACATCAACTTGCCCCATTCCTCGAGTTCACAGATATGGCACATGCCCAGCTTTCCTGAGATTAATTATAGCCTTGCTAACTGCCTTAAGAAGTGCTTTTTACAATGGCTAGAAACCTATCATCAAGCTGGTGGGTATATTTTCTTATGTCGCGCTTGCTTGAGATGGCTTGTAGTCTTCCTCCGGAATGATCTGCCTCTTCAAAGGTTCTTTATAGGTGCAAAATCTGCTCTTTAGGCTCTCTTTGGTTGGATTTCCATATCAATTTCAGGGAACTATTTCAATTTCTCAAGCTGTTTGGAATGATTTTTGCACCCAATTACAGAGAAATTGAAATCAAGTTGAATAGAAATTTTGAAATTGCTGGGGGAGCTATTTCACAATTTTTATTCAAATTGATTTCAATCTATTTCACAATTTTTCTCTCATTTTGTGTACGTATGGATGAAACATCACCTTTGGATTGCATTTCATAGCCTTAAAAGTCCTTATTCTTATTATTCATATATTATTTATTAGGGAGAGGGTTCCTTAGAAGGCAGCGTGGCCCCTACACCAGCACGGGGACCAATGGGAGCACACCTGGAAGCATTACGAGTGATGGGATTTCTGCTTTTCATGGTGGTGGGTGGTCATTTTGCCCCTCCCTATGTCTGAATGTAGAGACCCCACTGCCTTCTAGGCTTCTTTTTCCCTATTTATTATTATTGTTATTATTTTTCTTTTCCTTACTTTATTGTTATCATTATCATTCTTCTTCTTATTATTGTCATAAATAGAGAGAACATATTCTTAGAATTGTACTGCCAAACGGATTTCTTATTCTTGAACAAAATTTCAATAATGCAACCAAACAATTTCAATTTATTGACCAGAAACTATCTGTTGACCTATTGAAACAGAGATCCAACCAAAGAGAGCCTTAGTCTTTTTGATGTCTCCTTAAGTTGGGCTGCTTTGTGATCATGGTTTTAGTTCATAGCATTGGCATCGGTATCGGTTGCTGCCGGCACCGATTCTGATACCAATACGGATTGGCCTTATCTGGTTGATTCGAGTAAAAAACCCACTTTTTGAATGTATTGGTGCTGTATCAGGCCAATACAATACCAATATGTAAATCCATGTTTGTGATTCACTAGACCTAGTTGCTGTCAGAGCATTGAACATGGAGACAAGATCTGAATCATTCATTGTGGTGGGTTCTCCACTGTAATTTGGCATGAACCTATCAGCTGAAGTTCATAATTGCTACATTTTGATTTTTTTTGTTGCCTTCAATGCCAGTCTCCCCCCCCCCCCCTTCTCTTTTGCTCCAGTGGGCCTCTTGTTAAATTAGTATTACATTTCTTAGATTGGAGTCCATACCTTCTGAAGGGATTGTCCTTAGACCTGATTAGGGATGTTACTAACTCAACTATCCTGATAGGGCCTCTATGTCAATGAGTGTTATGCCTTGTAACTTCCTCTTGTTGTTTACGTAAAAATCTGTAATATTTTAGTCAATTTTTATTTGTTCCTTGCATCAGGAGGGGGCATTTTTTTCATCATATTAAGACTAGAATATTTCTATGTTGCATACTTATTTGTTGTGTTGTAGTATTAGTTGTATGTTTGTAACCGGTGATTCTTATGCAGGTGGCAATACTGATTATTCAATGGATTTGCACCAGAAAGAACAACTTAATGATAGTGCAATGTCAATGATGCAAGCCCAACACTACCCTGTGAGTTGCTACTTAGGCAGGGCAAATTGTGCTAGCCAGTTAACTGATAACAGCATGCTGCTCCTTTATTCAGATTTTGACCTCGTATCTTTCTTATCCAGATGGGGAGATCAAGTGGCTTCAGCTTAGGAGGAACATATTCATCTCATCGCCAGCAACAGCAGCAGCAAGCTCCATCTGTAGGTGGCACTGGGGTTTCCTTTGGAGGTGCAAACAACCAAGATCTACTCCATATGCATGGTTCTGATTTATTCCCATCTTCCCATGCTGGCTATCATTCGCAGGTGTGGTATTTGGTTCCATGCAAGCTATACTCACTACACCATTATTTGGTTTTTCAGTTCCACCCTCCCCTCTCTCACTTTTTGTTTTTCATGTATTCCGGTGCACTTTATAGGTTCAAAACAATGGGCCGCCTAACATAGGATTGAGACCCATTAACAATCCCAATTCGATTTCTGGTATGGGATCTTATGACCAGCTTATTCAGCAGTATCAACAGCTCCAGAGCCAGTCTCAGTTTCGCTTGCAGCAAATGTCAGCTGTGAATCAGTCATATAGAGATCAAAACCTGAAGGCCATGCAGGCAGTGTCTGATCGGTTTGGCTTACTTGGTTTATTGGGTGTCATAAAGATGAGCAATCCGAACCTGAATTCTCTCGCTCTAGGAACTGATCTGACGACTCTTGGGCTGAACTTGAGTTCAACTAATGATATTCACAAGAAGTTTGCTTCCCCTTGGTCTGATGAGCCTGCTAAGGGAGAGCACGAGTACACAGTGCCAGAGTGCTATTATGCTAAACCACCTCCTGTGCTACATGTAAGCTTTTCTTAATTCAGTATTTGTATAAGTCTGCTTTAACTAGTTATCATCTTTTCTTTTCTTGGTCCCAACCTCTGTTGTGGTGGATGTAGCAAGGCTACTTTTCAAAATTCCAGCCAGAGACATTGTTTTATATTTTTTACAGGTACATTTTTTCCCTGGGGGTCTCTTTGCTCGGTCTATCTGAAGTATTTCTCATTCTCTACATTCAAAAAGTGACATCCTATCTGCTTTTGCTTTGTCTGCAGCATGCCTAGAGATGAGGCCCAGTTGTATGCTGCTAATGAATTGTATGCTGTTCCTGAATCTCTATTTTTATTTACTGTATTTCTTTCTGAACCAACTGCAAACCATTTCCATGTGAAAGCCCAATTTATCTGGATCTAACAATCTCGTCTGATTTTCTTCCCCACAGGCAGATAAAAAATTGTTTCTTGATATCAAATGATTTTCTAAGGGCCCGTTTGATAACGTTTCTACCGTTTCTGTTTCAAGAAACGGCAGAAACATAAATTTCCGTTTCTAGAAACAGAAACGGAATTGAAAGTGTTTGATAAGTCATGTTTCTAGAAGTCGATAGTAACCAGCGAAAGAATGGCCACGAGTCATTTCCAGAAACGACACCTGGGTCGTTTCTTGAACCATAAATAGGTAGAAATTTTAATTTCTATTTTTGAAAACAAGTGAAACGAAACAGTTTATCAAACGCCTTTTGAATGGATTCAAATTCTCCCTCTTATTGACCTTCTCTTCTTTGCATTCCTTGCTTGTCAAGAAATTTTTTTTAGGGATAAAGATTTGCACGATGCCAGTTTTTGGCGAAACTGAAAGTGGGCCCCCTCCCCCACCCAAATCACTGTCCTATTTACCCCCCAATTTTTGGTGTTCCCATAATACCCCCTCGGAAACTGCACATGGGCGTTGAAGGGAACCCTCGCTTCTATTTCTTATTACCAAACCTTTTTTCAGTTACTAATAGCAGCATTATATGCCCATCATTCTGCAGGTATAACAGAGGGTGGTTCTACCATAGAGAGCTCCGACTGTGGCTTATAAGGGTCTCCAACATGGAGCCTTTGGTTAAAACGAACACATATGAAAGGGGTTCCTATCTCTGTTTTGATCCAAATACATGGGAAACTGTTCGTAAGGTTTGTATGAATGCAGATTGCCGTTCTAAATTTTGATTTAAAAAAAAAATTTAAATATATTAATAATTTTTATAGCAAATTATCTTAGCTTTTCTCATGGTTGGTTTGCAGGATAACTTTGTCCTTCATTATGAAATGTTGGAGAAGAGACCAGTGTCGCCGCAACATTAGCGAAACATTTTCCATTTGTAAAGTCAGTTAGGTTGGCATATGTCAAAATATAATTGAATTTTCTTTTATATTTGACCATGCTTTTGCTTGTTGCATTATTTTGTTAGGCTTCCCTTTGTACGGTTAGTGGGTTTTTCTTTGCCCCTACTTTTCAATTTACTTCCCCCCCCCCCTTTTTTATTTTTTTTTTTGGTTCTAGGGTTTTATTTGAAATTTGCGACTGTGATACTGAGACTACACACCCTTGAGTAGAAATATTGGTAGATTCTTTTATCTGAAGTCAACAATTTTCTTGTTCTCCCAAATATGCAATTTCGGGTGGATTGTGTTCTATGTTTGATTGCAAGGGGAATTTAAAGGAAGGGGAAGTTTTCAAACTTAAAAGATACTTTTATGATAATTATTCCATGTAATTGTATGAATGTATAATAGTGATATATTTTACATGTAATTTTTATTTTACATTTTATAGCACAGGTAGTGAAATTTAATAATTAAATATGAAATGATTGGTAGAGTGATATAGTCACATGGGGTAATAATTAAAAAAATATATATATATATATATATATGGGAAAAGGTTGGGTATGCCGCCGATATCAAGTATGCTAGCACCCATTGTGTCTATCTCTCTCCTCTTTTTTGTGAAATGATCTTCATATCCTTCCTGAATGATACTCAATCATGTGTTCCTATTGGTGTTATCTGCTAGCATACTTGATATCGGTGGCATACCTATCCCTCTCCCTATATGTGTATATATATATATATATATATTTAAACTTTGAAAATTTATCTTTAAATCCCTTTTACCAAACTGAGCCGGTTCTTTGTCCATAGTGTGAATGTTTCAAAATAGTGGGTATTCAATGTCTTAACTTCTTGCCAGGCTCACACATATAGATGGTGTGCCAAGGGTCTCAAAGGTTAGATCGAGTCGGTTAGACCAATCGATACCAATTGGGTTGTCCTGGTCCTCCTGGATCAAACTGAAACTTTCTAGTTGGGTTTTTGGATTTGCGTTTTATGAAATCTGTGGAAACTGCAATCAAATCCTCTCCGAGGATTAGTCGAGGTGCGTGTAAGTTGGCTCGGACAACTTGGTTAAAAAAAAAAACAAAAGAGGAAAACTGCAATCAAACCGAAGCGACTGAATGAAAAAATTGGACTGAACCCAATTAAAGACAAGAACAGACCAATCGTAATCTAACAAGAAACTGAGAAAAAAAAAAATTCCTATTAATTTCCTTGTATACATAATGTAAACTCGAAATGGATGAGTGTGAGAGTAATTACAAAGTGGTTTGGTTTTCGGTTGACTCAGTACCAGGCCATAACCGATTCAACTCGACCGTGGTAGAAGCCTTAGAAGAGCCAAATGGGAAACGGGACTTGCTGGACAGCAGTTATTTTCCTTTTAGGCGAACTATCCCATTTTTGAAGCAACTACTTCACCGTTAAGTATTTTGAACTACCAACCAAAAGCCCGCCAAAACCGACTCTCATTTATCTGGTAAGAAACCTGATAACGAGTAACGACCCTTTTATTTCACTTCTAATTCAACATCGAAGTTTCGAAACTTCTGATCGAGTCCTAAAAGAACGACTACTTTTTCTTGCAAAAAAGAGAAAAATGAAGTTTCGATTTACAGTAAAACGAATGCCGCTGGTATTATTTTTTCTTTGTTTTCTGATCATCAAATTCGTTATTGGAGTTGAGATCCTCTCGAAATCGAAGTTGGAAAGATGCGAAAAGGCTTCAGACTCCGACAAATTGAATTGCAGTACGAAGATAGTGGTAAACATGGCGGTTCCCAGTGGAGCGGTGAGAGTTCTTGGAATCTTTCTTTCATTTCGTTCTATTTCCGCACTCCGGTATTAATGCACTGTGGAATGAGACGGAATGTGGTCTTAGACTTGACACCGGACTTTGGAAACGGTTATTTATCAGTTCTAATAAATGGGTTACCTTAACCTAATTTTCATCAATGGGCGTTTTGATCAAATAGGGGCTCCTCAGTTCTGGCCAAGTCGTTTTTAATCTTTGTGTAGGGGCCCACTCTTTGTTCTTTTCGCAAAATTTACTATTTCATAGAACTGGAATTTGTGAGGAAGTGTGCGTGGGTTTATAAATGTTTGTGTGTGTTTATAGTCTTCATAAACTATTTTCAGAGTGGAGGAGAAGCTTCTATTGTTGCTGAAATAGTGGAGGTGGAGGAGAACGCAACCCAAAAGATGCATACAGTGCGGATACCACCTGTTGTGACAGTGAACAAATCTGCTGCGTATGCCATGTATGAGATAACATACATACGGGTATGAGAATGTCTGGATGGCTAATTTGCATGTTGTCATTGGAGGCAAGAGCTATAGATTCTCAAATTGTGTTCTTCTATGATGTCCTAGCTGTCATTCCCATTATATATTCTGAATTTTGGTTCTGGGTGTTGTGGAAGTAGATAGACTTCTTGTTCTGCTAAGTAAAGGAGTTAATACTGAATAGCAATAGTGAGAAAAGATGTAGTTAACATCAAGAAGTGACCCCCCCTCTAAATCATAATGCAGTGGTTCTCTTATTGTTAACATTGTAAAGAATTTGGGAAAAAGCAAACATCGTATGCAACTTCTATTCATTTAACTTTTCCTGAAGAGGGGGTTTCCATACCATTGAATCATTTGATATCTGAAAATAATCAGCTGTTAACATCCAACTTGTGTAAATCAGGAAACAAAAGTCTCCAAGGCATTTCCAAGCACCACAACTGATCCCAAAAATAAGATTTTATTACCCACTCAACTTCCAATCTGATTCCTGTTTGAAGTCAAGTTTTCTTGGAGCTATAACATACAATTTTATCCCAATTAATGAAAAATCTTAAATTTTTTATCCCCTCTATTATGTGTGTCTTGAATTCTTATATCTGTATTGAAGATTGCCCCGCTTTTACATTTTTTTGGTGGCGACCTGAATGAGAAATTGTGTGAGATTTATGGTGGTAGTGTAGGGCTTGAGCAAATGCTGTGGTACGGTATGGATCGACCCAACTTAGAGGAGTATTTAGTTGCTTTTTGTCTTGTTGAGCAAGTAAGTAAACGTAGTGATTTGGAGAGTTTTTCAAATTAGGGTTTCTGGGTGAGAGTTCTTGCTGCAACTATTGGTGTGTCCATTGTATTTTTTCTTCCATCATATAGTGAATCATCTTCAGCTTCGCCCATGGATGTAGCACATCATATTGGTGTGTGAACCATGTTAAATATGTGTCACCTTTGCTTTAATCTATTTATTTATTCGTGTTTCTTGGTGTTTATTCTAACACTCTTTGTTGGTTTGGATACATAACCGTACATGTAGGGGAATAAGATTAGTTTCCCCATCCATTTCTAGTTAGAACCCTAGTCTTCTTCTTCTTCTTCTTCTTCTACTTCTTTTTTTTTGACATATAAACTTTTTAAGCCTAACCAATAAGACTACATCAACTAGCTAGTTTATGAGTAAGAAGTCCCTATACCTAGGAAGTCACCAAATGAAGTACATCTAGATAAAGGATATTAAAATGAAAGAACTCAGCAGAATGATATAATGTGCTTCAATGAAGCGTTGGAAATAATTCCCATACATGATCTTCTTTTTTATCTGAAAATGGAGTCTCCTTGTAGTTACATGAATAGAAAATGCATATAATAATGGAATGAATGGTCAAATATTTAGTGTCCTAATGCAGGGATTTGTCTTCAGTTTGAGGCCCTCACTTAACCCCATATTGAGGTCTATGAGAGCTATGAAGTTTTTCAGGCTTAATTGGGTTGGCGTCGTAAGCTTTTTTGTTTTTATTAATTCAACAGAAGATAAATATCTTGTCATTATACATTTATAACATACGCTGATGGGGGTGGGATGGTGTTTGAAGATTTGTTATCTATATATTTATCTATTTACTTTCGATGTTTATTTTTTTTCCTTGCTAGGAATAGTGGATGATTAGTTGCTGTTAGATGTTGTATATTTCTTCATTTACAAGAAATATCCAGTTTTCACGAGATTTCTATTTCCTGTCAGAGAATTTTTTTCCCAATTATTTTAATTTTTGACATTTTCAGGATGTTCCATATAAACCTGTGGAGTATTATGTTAAGACACGAAAATGTGAGCCAGATGCTGATGCTAGGGTTGTTCAAATATGTGAGAGGCAAGTTTTACATTTATTAGAAAATGTTGTCTGTTTGATTGTATTGTAGGATAACAAATAGTTTAAAAATGTTTCATGTCTCCACTTTACTAGCTTTGATCAATAAAACAGTTTTTGAATTTCTGTTGTTCAAGAAAAGCCTGCTAATTTTGTTTTCCCTTTCGCCTTCTGTCAAACCTATTACCCCTATTGAAAACATCCTATTCAATGCAGAGTTAATGGCTGTTAGAGAATGTTAAACTTTTTGGGTACCAAAGAAGAATACAGGCAAATACATGTGGGGTAAGAGGCGCATCCGTCAATCTTTCCTTCCAATTAAACATTTATTAGAACCACTAGTTACACAACTATGTGAACTATGTCACTTATGGCTTACTAAATTTACATATAGGGCTATGGGGATAGCCTTTAAATGAAAATGCCAATCCAACAAATGTCTACAAGGACTAATTTTTTTTTGCAATCCCTCTTTCATTCTGGTAACAATGAGTCAATTGTGCTCACTTGTATACCATACCCTGCAATTCATGTATTAGGTATGTGAAAACTGACATGCTTCAAACAGATAGAGTGTCCTTTGGATACCACTTTGTCCCTCTCTGAGTATTGATCACAAATCTACTTCGGAGCAGCTTGTCCTCTTGTGGGATAGATTTTGGAGGCATGTGGATTATCCATAACTAAAAGTGCTTGTCATCTTGTAATCATCAGCGATTTCCATAACTGCTGCTGGCAAAGAGCCATGGATAATGCCTTATTTGCTACGCTCAGTTTTGTTCTGACTGCATATCTTTCAGTGTTGCATGCCACCACAGTTTCCACCTCTTAATACACTAAGGAACATATAAATATGTAGCTCTCCAATATCATGGGGCTGTTAAAATCTTATTATCCATGATTTAAATCTACGAATAAATTCATTTTTTAACCTGATTATGTGCATCCTAGGTCTAATGGTTTTCATAATTTTACGTAGTTGATAAGTGACATTTTTGTAATTATTGTGTAGTGCCATAAGTGATAATGCCATTTTTGTAATTTTGGGTTTTAGAAGTAAGATGTCATAATGGCATCTTTGTAATTATTGAGTGTAGTGACATAAATGATTTGTAAACGGGCCTTCCAAAAGCTGTTCCTGATCTATTCTGTTCCGGATTTGATCCTAGAACAGATGTACCAAATGCCATTTTTCTCCCACAACTCATTCTACCGGAGCGGAATCAAGAAAAAATCAATTACACCTAAGATTGACTGTTGCAGAGTAGGATTGCAACCAAGTGTAGCCTTAATGCAATTCAAAATTTCAGTGATTTTACTAATCGTCGGTCTATTGGATATGTTTATCTTGACAATAAATCACCTTTCTCAACTACATTTATTAAACAGTTTTGTTTATAAAGTATATAATTCCATTTTTCCCTATGTATGGTTTATTTCTTATTGTTTTTCTTAACGTTCATTAAATTATTAGGTTACGAGATGAAAATGGTCACATTATTGAGCATAGTCAGGTAAAATTTATATCCATTTGTAATTTGTATATAATTTTAATATATATATTTTTTTCATTTCTTGAAATATTATTTATGCACTTATTTTTAGTGATTGTTCATATTACTTTTCCTTTAAAATATTAGGAGAAATTTCAAGACTATGCATTACAAATTATATTCAATATAGTTATTGTTGCAATTGATCTGATTGGAAATCTATTGAAACTAAAGAATATTTTTTACTATGTGTGTTGGTCTTGTTGTTCCATAGCCTTTGGATAATTCACAGAATGTCATTTAGAATACAATTATATCTGATTGCAGATGTTTATTGAAAATTGGAAACCCTGAAATTCTACTACAGGTTTGACTAACATGCTCAACATGTTAACCTTTAACTATTTAGAAAATGTAATAGCTATTTTGGTTGGTGGATAAGGTTTATACTTCTGTGTTACTTACCCAGGAAAGACTATTAACTAAATGTATAAAGTGTGCAATTTAACAGGACTCTAGAAAATGAGGTTTAAGGAAATGATTGTCTTTGGCTATAGAAATTCCTCCAGCTGCTCCAGTTGTGGAGGTTGAAAAATTAAGTTTCTAATCATGTTGGGAATCAGGAAACAGTACTAGAAGAGGATACATGTATTAACTGTGGAAATTTCATGGGAAAGTTTTGTAGAGACAATAAATAATTATTCATTGCACTTTAATTAACGAATACATGGGATTTTTATGGTCTCTCACATTCTTAATTAAACCATGACTGTGTACAATAAATATACCATAATAGGGTGACTTTTACATGATTCTCTTATATCATATTGGGTTCCTGATATTTTGTTCGTTTGATGATAGGAAACGATTCTAATTAGTAGGCCTTGGGGTCTCTACTGGGCTGATTCTGTTCCTCCACTCTACTTTGTTGAAGTCCATAACAGCGCTCATTCATGAACATTCGTGTCAAATTCATCACTTCTCCCATGGTGACTTTGGGCCATCCCCATGGCTTTCAAACATTTCCAATTTTCCATTTCACTTTCTTATTGGTGCATCATTAATCTTGTTACACAAACCAAGTCCATCTTAATCAACTTTCTATCATCTTGTGACATGGAGCAAAACATTGTTGCAATCTTTTCTGGTGGGTTTAATATGCCTTTTGTCGTTTCTTGGCCCGTTGTAATGCACGAGTAAATTACAAGAAACTACCCTAGCAGTTTATAACCCCAAACAAGACAAATAGGACGAGGAAACAGGGAAATAAAACCATAAATAAACCCCCAAGGATACAATACCCATACAGGAGCAAAACCAGCCCAAAACCCAACCCATTAGGAGAGAGAAAGACCTGTTATAGAGCTAGAGAGAGAGAGGTGCGGCCAGGGCTGTAGGAGTCCGATTAAGTTGCAGTCTTAGGTGTAAATAGTCCCTATGGAGGGTACAAAAACCCCCAAAGTTGAGAGGATTCTGACAGCCGGTTGTGAAGTTACAAGCTTTCTTGATTTTTTGACCTAGGAGAGAAAACTGAGAAGAACCTTCAAGAACAGCGGCTGAATGCTTCCAACAGTGACTAGGTAAGGATCGTGGGACCCTTATGAGGCCTTAAATACCTTGTTTGAAGACTTGGCTGAACAGAGTACAGAAGAGAGAAAGAGAGGAGATCGATCTCTCTCCTATTCCCACTAGGATTGCTGATCGGTTCTGATTTCTGGAGACTTTTTTCAGAATCTGAATTATACCTCTTGAATGTTACAGCAAATAAAATAAAAAAGAATAAAACAGATGGGGGGTTGAGAAGGGTGAAAGAGAATAAAGGAAGTGGCTATCTCAGCCTGGGCTTCTCACCCACAGCTATCTCAACTGCTCTAAGCATTTAGTTGCAAACTTTCTTTCATAAATGTAAACTTTCTTTCATTCAAATCTATTCAATAATGGTATATATGCCTATCTATTTATAGAGGGGAAGTTTACAATCATACTAAGACTAGGAGCTAGTTTCCAAAGAGGACTAGACACTCCTACTACAACTAGGAATTCAAAATAGGACTAGGACTTGACTTTATGACTCCAACATGGAGTAGGACTAACCAACTAATAGTCCATATAGGAGTTTACAACCAACTAATGGTTTGGGCTTTTATTGAATTAAATAGCAACTAATTAAACTAATGACTTAAATCCTGTTTTCCTACCTTCTACCCATATTTTAGGCCTATTAAAGTGGCCCATTTCAAAGAAAACCCATGGGATCAAAGGCCCAACACATACATAACACAACCCAAGGCTTATTTGCAATAAAATAAGCCCAATTGACTTATCTACATCACGTTGTGGTTATGTTTGGAAGCAACTAGATGAGCCCTATATTGGGTCTTATGTTTTATTAGTTTCTATATTGGGTTAAGTAGTTTTTGAATTGGTTGAGTGGTTTATTGGATCTAGTTTTTAAGTTGAACTTTAGGTTGTTGTTTCAGTTTATTTAATTACAGGCAGAAGGATATATGGGGATTTTAATGAGTCCGGTGGTATTTTTGTAATTTGAATGGGTTAGTAGGGTTTACCAAGCTGTCCGAAGGCACTGATTATTAGTTTTTCCTCTGTTTTAGTTTTCCTTCAATTTAAGTTTTGGAAATGGGTGGGCTTTGGTCTTCTCATCGTTACTTTAAAATTGCAGTTTTGAAAAATTCGAGCTCTCTAGTAGCCTTAGTATCCATCAAAAACATTTTTTTTTTGGGGTTGGGGGGGGGACTCCAATAGTCTAGAATCTGGATTCATGCTCCTGGTGTATCAGTTGATTCGCACAAACCTTTTATTATTTTCTTATCTCTGGCTTATATTCTCTATTCAATTTTCTGCAACTCTAGTACATTTCCATATAATAACCTTGTTTTCTCATTTATAACTTATAATGTGCCATGAACATAAGGTTAGTCTATCTACAACAGTACATTTTTTCAATTCTTCTTCCTTATTTCTCTTACTGTTCTCCTGTTTTTGTATGTTGCATTTAATAGTCTCCATTTTGTGTTCTCTTTGTGTGTAGCCAATCTGTTGTCCTTGCGGGCCACAACACCGTGTACCTTCTTCTTGTGGGAACGTCTGTAAGTGCTTAATATTCATTATTTAACATTCTTTACTTCTCTTACTATCTCATTATTTGTTGATGGATCCTAAACTCTTTTTGGTTAGTCGATAAGCTGGTGAAGGGGAAGGCCAACACTGCACACTGTCTCCGATTTCCAGGCGATTGGTATGTTTATTAGTTTGCTAATTTGTTTTAATATTCTGATTCATAGTTGTCAAGGCTGCCTGGTTGGGGTCTGGGCGACTGTTGCCTTAGTGCATTGTCGCCTTACAACACTTATTTATGAATGGATTTATATTTGTTATTTCATTTGCTTAAGATATTATTCATAATAAGAAAATACCCCTATTTGAATCCAATAAAATTGTTTAAAAAATCAAATTCCAAAAGGATAAAAATTCAACCCCCCAGTCTAAGAATAAAAAAACTAGATTTTTTGTTGTAGGGGTGAATTTCAACTTTCAAATGCCTGGGGTTTCCTCAATTCTATAAATCTTATCATGGTAAACCATTGCTAAAAACCAAAAGTGCAAGTAAAATAATCATTTTTTTTTATGTCTGTAAAATTATTTTCATTTAGGCGATTTTAACAGCATTCACACACTTTTAAATAAGTATGACCGGAACATAACTTTGTCATTGCGATATAAGTAATATATATATATATATATATATTTTTTTTTTTTTGAAAAGCTGGTTTTGTGCTCTATTTAACACAAAAAATCTCATGTAAGAGCAAAATCATTTGACCAGTCAAACTTATTAGAGAGCAAGAATATTTATCTAACTGTTAATTTTTTGATGACTTAATGTGACTTAATGTTGAATTTTGATGACTTGATGTGGTTTATTGTTGATTTTTGATGACTTCTTGTGGCCTAGTGTTTTGAAGATACCAGGTATATGTAGCATACTAAATAATTGGAAAAATAAAAAATAACACCTGGGCGCCTTGGTTGCCTAGGTAACGCCTGGGCAAGTGCCTTGTCGCCTGAGTGCTTAGGCACCTATGATATACTACAACTGCTATGTGTCCTCTTTTCTTTCTTTCTTGGTGACTTGGAGGCAGAGGTTTATGTGAGGGCGCTTGTTAGGTTCTTATTCCCTCTAGCGGAATGAAAAGCGTGTAATTTGAAGGAGGTTCTATTTGTGTTGCCATGAAGATTCTACGGATAGTACACTTGGTCGCCAGTTCAGTAGAAAACTTCTTTAAGATGCATTTGATGCATTTATTCTATATTTTCTATACTTGGCAAGTACTACTCACTGATTGCTGACTTTTGTTTCCTTTCCTTGTCAGGTTCCATGTTTTTGGTATTGGAAAGCGATCTCTAGGGTTTAATATTCAAATTGAAGTGAAAACCGGATCTAAAATATCAGTATGAGTCTAAGAATTCTTATTGACATAGTTGTCTTTGATTCTTCTTACATTTTATTATGCTTATTTGTTGCCATTAATTTTGATATACATGCTTAATAAATAGTGATACAGTGTGGGTCACAAATCAATGTAGTTTCCCCACTTATCATCTTATTCTTCTGTCTCTTCCGTCTCCTTTTTCTTCTTCCAATTGGAATTGGTTCTCCATCTTACCAGTTCTGGTCCTTCCCTAACATACTAAATGTACAATTCTTAAATATCGTCATTACCTATGTTTCAATATTATCTTTTAGATTAATTTCTCTTCCCTTCCCTTGTAATCAGAGGAAAACCCTAATGCCACTTTTGGTGTTTCTAAAGATGAGGCCAAGTCCATCGGGTAATTATTGAAAGATTTAGTCTATTTAAAGTTATTACTGATACAAATTTGTTGTTGGTGATTTTTTTGATGGTAGGAGGTGATTGTTGGGCCTGAAAAAAGAACAGTATTATCCAATGACAATTTTCTAAGAGTCAACCTTATTGGTGATTTTGTGGGCTATACAAGTATTCCATCATTCGAAGACTTCTATCTAGTAATCCCAAGACAGGTATGCTTGCATCATTGATTTAAAGGTGATTGATCCTAATGATTATGACCAACATTGAGTGAACAAACCTTTGCAATAATTCTTTTTGTATTTGTATTAAACTGATACTAAAGTTCTACTTCGACAAGAGTTGAATGAAACTGGCAACCTGTTAAAAGAACCTGGGTTTACCATTACTGCAATATCTCATTTTTTACAATAGGTCTCTTGGTCTTGGATCCTACTATAAAGGGCCTGCATCTCATGGGTAGTAAAAGGAATCTGCACAAACTTCTTGTTGGACAAGTGTGAAACATCTTGATGAGGGTAGTTTAGTAAATCGGAAAGAGATGCTCTAGAGAAAAGTAACTTCTAAATGTTTCCCAAAACATCCTCAAATGAGTGGCTGATTTTGTTGGTTGCTTTTTCTCACCCCGTGTATAGGACTTAATGGGTAGAAGCCTAAAGGTCTAGGTTTAGAAACTTAATTTCAAACCAAAATCACAGTGAATGATAAGACCAGAATCAAATGAAATTTCAGTAGATAATAGTCAACCAATCATATTCAACTGAGATTCTGATCGAAGGTCAGAATTAGATTAGGGCACAACTGCATAACTGGTTAAAATCTAAAGCAGATACAAGAGTCTGATCTGATAAATATCCTACTAGATATAGGATACTGTTGTAATATGGGTATAAGGTTAGATTTGTCCTTTGAGGGCATTACTTTACTTGTACTCTTTTTTCATTCATTACAAATAAAGAGGGATTGTGTTAGTCTGACACAAGTCGTTATTCCCCAAATCAGATGGTTTCAGAGCTCTGATCTAACTCACAGTTTCTGCACTTGGGTTTTCAAACCTAATGCGAAAAACCTAGGGTTCCCATCGTCCCCCTCCCACATCGCCTCTCTCTCTCTCTCGCTTCCCTTTTTCTCTCGCCTCTCTTCTTCTTTTGGGCCTCCAGTCTCTTCACCCTTGGTGGTGAGCTTTCTTCCCACTGGTGGTATCTTTTGTCTGTTCAGTTAGATCCCTATGTCTTGAAAAAATCTAAATGGATTTTTTTTTCAGATCTGCAAATTTTTTGATTGGTTCTTTTTTAGATACAGTTGTTGTAGCATGTGTTTCGATCCTTGAGCTTGGGTTGTGGATTCCTTTTGAGATCAGAAATCATGGCGGGCGTCAGATGATACTACTGCATCAACTGTTTTGGACAAGTGGGTCGTGGTACTCATGGTGACTACCCTTTGTTCTCTGTTAGCTCCATCAAGTTGGATGGGAGCAATTATTTGATGTGGTCCAGATCTTGTTTCTTGTCATTCCCGTGGTTATTCCGGGTATCTCACCGGTGAAACTGCATAGCCTGCAACTGTTGGTTCTACTCACACAAAATGGAGTTCTGACAACTACCTGGTAATCTCTTTCTTGCTGAATCCGATTACTGCTACCATTGCATGGGGTTATTAGTTAATGGATACGGCTGGCAAATATATGGAAGGCGGCAGAGGATACTTATTCCCAAGTAGGGAATGATGCAGAAGTCTATGAATCACAGAAGAAAATCCAGTTCTTGCCACATACCTTGCATCTCATAGTAATACTGAATGAGTTATTATGAAGACTTTCAGGCTACTTGTTCTATCAATGCTATTGCTTTTAAGAAGCATGAAGACAAGTTACAAATATATGACTTCTTGGCTGGTCTGAATGTGGTGTTTGATCAGATTTGGGCCCATGTCCTTAATTGTGACCTTTCCCGTCATTAGAACATGCCTACTCTATGGTTTAGTCTGAAGATAGTTGTTGTACTGTTATGCTACATCCTGTTATGAGGGAGCGATCAGCTTTATACTCTGGTCAGGGTACTGGATCTCAGTCTCGTGGTGGTTCTACACAATTGACTGATCGATCTACTAATGAGAAGGAACCGGTGAAGTACGATTATTGTGGTCATGAATGGCATACTAGAGAATTCTGCTGGAAAGTTCATGGGCGGCCAACCAATTCCCGTGGACATGGTTGTGGTCATTCAAATCAGTCTGAGATCTCTGATGCTTCTGATGCTACTGCCCCCATTGGTGCTTCTCTTTCATGGGATGAGTTTATCTCTTTTTGGTCGTCTGATGACCAAGTTGGAGCCCTCATCCTCATCTGCTGCTGCCTCTATGCCAGTTACATCTGAGTCCCACTCTGCTCATTCAAGTATTTGTGAATTACTCTGGCTTTAGCGTCTTCTTCATAATCTTGGTGTGTCTATTTTGGTGCCAATGATTTCGTATTGTGACAACAAATTAGCATTAGCGTTGCTTATAGCCGAGTTCAGCATGAAGCCTAGTGATCAATTAGTAGATGTTCTTACAAGAAGTTTAGTAATAAGGTTTTTCATCCTATTTTGTGCAAGTTGGGAATGTGTGATATCCATAGACCAACTTGAAGGGGAGTATTGTAATATGGGTGGGTATAAGGGTAGATTTGTTCATTTGAGGCTTTTCTTAATAGAAGAATGAGCTCCTCAAAGCTTTTTTTAGTGAAATAAAAAGTGATATCCAACCTAAAGACTCAAAACCCTGATTAAGAAACTATTCTCCAACTTAGCAAGTTAACAAAAGAAATAACTACAAGACCCAAAAAATTTGTGATTGCTTTTACAATCCTGTGTTATGTCCAAAATTGACCATTATTTGCTTAAATTGTCTTGTCTTTGGACTTGTTGGAAAGATAATTGAATAACCATCCTAATGATGTGAAATTAATGTTTTTGAGCAAATTCGGACTTGGGATATGTCGACCATGAGTCATGTGATTGTTGTTGATTGTAGCATGGTCTTGATTCCCCACGTCGTAGCCAATCGGAAACCTCAAATCCTTTTGAAATTTCTTTTTCTACTTGATGATTTTGTTCACTTGGCCATGACTTCCTAATGCGGAACCGAATTCCAATGATCGAAATCAGATCACTTAGGGCCCACAAGAATGACTAAGAAGCTCAATGTAATGGTTGAGGGGTATTCTTGTGATTTCAGAAACAATTTTAAGAGCTTAAAAGAGAGGAAAATAAATAGTAAGGTCAAACTGGAATAGAAAAATAAAAGAGGGGGGGCATTCTGGAATTACTAAAGTAAGGAGGTTTTATTAGAACACAGGTTTAGGTCACAGGGGCTTAAGTGTAAAATCAAACAAGTATCTCTAAAATAAAACACGATTCTATTGGGGTTGTCTTCAACCTCTAGACAACCATCAAGAGAGACGGCAGAATAGGGAAACAGAAACAGAAGGAGAACCTCGCTGATACCTGTCGACTGTGTCCGATATTCCAGGCAAAGCTTCGCCACAACCTGCTCTTCCAACAGCTCTATGTTCAGCTTGGAATAGTATGCAACAAAGAGATCGAAGGACCTGAACCAGATCTGGGCAGTAGAATCAGTATGTCGCGAGGGATATTTCAGCAGCAGCTTCAAAAGGCCTTCCAGTCCTCCATCCTCCTGGTCGAGTCTCTCTCTTAGGTCCTCCAATAGTCACCCAGAAGTGTGGCTGCAACTGGCCACAGGCTTGGTAGAAACAGAGGACAAACAGCAGGTCAAAACCCTAGCAGAAAACCAGTGTCGATCAGGGAAAACAAGCTGTCTTCAGGTCCTCAAACTTGTTGCTGATGTGTGGATCTTCAATAGGTCTTCCACAGGACTCGAATGGTTCTTCAGTATTCAAAACAAAGTGATGAAAGGGGGAAAACAGAATTCGAGGGGAAACAAAAAAAGAAGAAAATAGCAGAGATAAAGAGAGCGATGGGATAGGAGATATTAGAAAAGGGGGAGAAAAAAAGCATCCATGGCAGCCATCGACTTCAACCAAAACATATTGTCTCAAATTCAATCAAATCTAACCACTGAGTTCATCCATTACATGACTAATATAAAGGAAAAATCAAACAATTAATGGAAACTATTCTAAAATTAGAAGCTAGCTAATTTTAAAAAGAAATTATTTCTAAACAAAAGAAAATCAAATCAAAAGAAATTTTTTTTTTTCCCAAGTCCATCGTGCAACTGCATCACTTCCCCTATCAACTCGGAAGTTGATTTACTTTTCAAATGGCACCAAAATCATGTCAAATGGGTAAAGTTATGACTTATGACCTCAAAGCTCAGTTTAGATTGCCAATGTAAAATAAACTCAAATTAAGAATATAACAAAGTTGAAATCCAAAACTAACCCAAGAAAATTATATACCTGAGAAGATGCCAATTGGACATACAGAAAATTATTAAATTTAGAATGCCAGAAATATCCCTTTGAACCGAATGTGGAGGAAAAAGAATAACACCAAAGATTTATCAAGCAAATGCCTCCTTGGTCCCGTGCTCTAAGCAAATAACTATGTGGGCTCCCTGAGATTTGACTGTTTTTTATAGTTCCTCCTCCATTTCATGTGGCTTGTCTATATAATTTGCAGTACAAATGAAAGAGGCAAAAGTTGTTTGTAGCATTGGATCAAATGATCTGGACACTTACTTAATTTTTGTTGATGAGAGCTTGGTCTTTGCTGAAGGATGGTCCAGGTCAACCACAGAGCCTAGGAGGGAACTTTTCTATGTGGATGTTACTGGAGAGAGTGAGATTTACATTGGACGGACTTGAATGCAACAAGATCGGGGTCAGTTATGAGGCTTATAATGGGCAGCCAAATTTTTGCTCTTCACCATTTTGGAGTTGCTTGCATAATCAGTTGTGGAACTATCGGGAAGTTAGTATCTCAAATCAAAAACTCAATAGTTTAGTTTCATGCTGATTCATGTCGAATATGTTTTGTTTCATGTGAACTTTAAACTTCTGTTAATGTAGAAACTCCATTGATTTAGATTGGTGATCTTGTAAATTCTAATTTGTTGCTTATGGCTGCTATTATGTTGTCAGATGTGCCTTTTAGTAAAAGAAAAGGGAAAGACTTATATTTTACTCCATCAGTGCAATCTATTTTTTTCCAAATAGAAGAGATCAGGAAATATGAGCAAATAAACGAATAAAATCTGTCTCTTTTCTATTGCTCTTGCCATAACGATCAAAGAAGTGCGGTGGATAACTTTGAATGAGTAGTCTAACTAATCTTTATTTTCTGACAGGCTGATCAGAACCGAATTAGTAGGAACCAGGTGCCACTTTTTGGTGTGGAAGGAAGGTTTGAAAGGATAAACCAGCATCCAGTTATGTTCATGATATAATTTTCCATTTTTCTTACTGTTACTATGATTCCATTAAAAATTTTTTTTTTTCTAAAGCTTTACCTGAAACAACATGCAGAATGCAGGGACACATTCTTTTTCTATAGGAATCACTGAAGCTCTTAATTCAAATCTCTTAGTAGAATTAAGAGCTGATGACATAGAATATGTCTACCAAAGGTTATCACTCTCACCTAAGTGCAATGCATTTGTAGGATTTATCTAAAGTTTTCTATCATCAATCGAAGGATTGCTTATGAAAGGGGGTGATATTCATACATATCATACAATATTATGTAAGAACATGTTTTACATCTCCTGATTTGTGATATATTAAGTCCCTGGAGATAGGACATGGTGTAGAATGTATGACAACTTCATGGACATGAGTTTAGCTGGAGGGAAGTCTTCTTGATTCAGATCTAATCCCGAACCGGGAGAATTCCTGCAGTTTAGATTGCGACAGGATCACAGGCAAAAGGAACAAAAACCAGAATTAGAAAGAATTTAATAACTCAAAAGAGAATTACTCTGATATTTTGATTTTCCTGACACTATAGTTGAATAGTCAATTTACCAATGAGAATAATTATGCAGAGTTTGGTGCAATTCTGATGTCTAGATTTCAAGTTGTAGAGATTTCCTATTCTAAATAGGAAACTATAAAACAGATCACAACAGCAGAATCGACAAGAATTTTTGAGAATTCAAGAGAGAAAATTGATTAGGAATTCAAGTTAAAGATTTAGCAATAAAACTGTATTCAGAACCAGCAAGTGAAATAATTTTTGAAAATAAGTAGAAGATAAGATGAACTGGGAAAGCCATATTTTTGACTAGAACAATAACTGAAACTACAAAACTAGAAAGGCAAATATGGAACTCAGAATGTGGCAGAACTGTAACCAGTAATTGGGCTTTAAGATATTAACCAGTTATGAAGTTGAAACAATGACTGTTGTGGACTCCCCAAGGAACAGGCATATTGTTGTTTCCTCGGGCTTACCTCGGACTATTTTGTTCTCCCCTACCCCGCCCAGTAGGGCTGTATCCCTCGACCTTTCTGGTTTGTATATCTCTCACCCCCTTTTTTTCTCCTGTTTCTATATATATTTTATTCATCATTAAAAAAAAAAAAATTGAAACAATGCAGAGCAATAAAGCCACAGGTGAAAAAGTTGAGATATTCTGACCTGAATTCAATAGAATGATAGAAAAGGGATAGAATAAAGATAGAACACCAAACCAGATTAGGAATCCACCCAATCTGCAGGCTTGGAATCCACGAGAGCCTCACCTGGAATCCACCAGGTTTACTACTGATACCATACCAGCTAGTCACGCCTAAATCCACAAGAGTATGGCTTGAAATCCACAGAACCAGAACTTTATCCACAGGACCACAGCATTTGAAGACAACTTCAATAATATAACTCATAAAATCTTGTCTGAGGCTATAGGGCACTACTGGCTGAGCTATCTTATCTATGACCACTGTCTCCCAGTGGTCGAGCTGACTGTTCTTCTTCTTCTATGCACTTGCAGGTACTGTTGCCCTTGCTCTTGGTATTGTAACAAGCAGAACATAGACTTAGAATGTAGTCTGGAGTCTAACTCCTAATAATTGTAGGACTTGACTTAATAAAGAAAGCATAATCAGAACAGAACTGGACTTAATCAATGACAATCACTCACAAATAAAATAGGAAATAAAACCCAATACAGTTCTCCTTTATAGACAAGGAATAAGATTCCCAAAGAGACTAGGATTTCTAGAGAGACTAGGAAATCTGGAAACACTGGAAAATCCAGAACCACAGGCTCCAGATGGCTTCTTTCTCCTTGTTTCTGCATCCATTCTTTTTCTCCTGTGATATCTCTTACCTGTGTTGATCTTAAATGCCTTTGGCATGTCATCTCTTGTTTGTCAATTTCCTAAATGCTTCTCTTGGTCTAAGTTATAGTATGTCTCACTAAGAGATGGTTTACTCAAATTCAGTTTGGGGTTTTAGAGAGAGATGGGATTGATGAACATCATTTCAGTAAAAAAATTTATACATGCTGGTGTAACTTTATAAATGTTTGAACAGCTAATGCAACATACTTTTGAAGCTAGTATTGTTGCAATTCTGTGTATTATTTCTTCGTGATTTGCAGTAGCAATTAACCATCTTCTCTTATATTGCATGAGAGTGGGTCCAACTCTCTATATTTATATTTAGTGAAGTAGAACTGTTCTCATATTTCTATGTTTTTATATGTTGAGTCTCATGATGTTGCTTTATTTCATGCCTTTACATTTCTCTTCAGGAGCCCTGGAAAAATCTTAGGCGTTACCATCCCAAGATTTGAAGCCCTTACTCAATTCGGCACTGCGACGGTTACAACTAAGAACATAGGGAAATTGGAAGCGTCATACAGCTTAACGGTATGCAACACTATCAAAATGTTTCAGCATAATCTCTATGAGCACCAGGGTGCATTTTCTTGTAGAGTTGGAGTTTATTTTGTTTGAATTGTGGACAGTTGAAGATTCTTTGTGTCATAGAGAATGCAATCATCTGACTCTTGTTAAGTAGCGAAGATCAATCTTTGTATGTAAGTATACAACATTTTATTCTTGCGAACAAAACTGCGAATAGAGAAACTTAAACTGTTGATCTGGATTCGATTTACGAGGGGCAAACAGCATTTTGGTAGACAAGTGGGTTTATGAACTGTAGTACAAAGATGGATGACCTTCTTATTAAAATGTTCGAGATGTGCATATTTGACAAGTTGGTGCATGGGAAATAGAAGTACTGTAATAGCAATGTATAATTTGACTTTATAAATGAAAGTTGGTTAGGAAGTTGATAGAAATGGGTGGCAAATAAAAAATAAAAATAAAAAAGGAGAAAAAAATGGCTAGGGATATTTTTTTTATGTATACATTGACGCTTCCCTTCCCTAATAGTTCGAGCTTTTAGGTGAAATGGTTGCGAATATGGTATCAAAGCACAGGGAGGTTAAGTGTTTGACTCTTGGGAAGTGCAAAAATCAAGTGAGGGCCGACAATTCTTCTCCCTCGGTGCCACACGAAAAAATTCTGTGTGAGCTCCGACTGCAACGACCATGGGATCTTGGCCTGCACATCCGGGGGGTTGTTAATGTATACATTAGCACTACCCTTTCCTAATTGTTTGA
The DNA here is from genome assembly GCF_013358625.1 of Macadamia integrifolia. Classification (NCBI taxonomy): domain Eukaryota; kingdom Viridiplantae; phylum Streptophyta; class Magnoliopsida; order Proteales; family Proteaceae; genus Macadamia; species Macadamia integrifolia. Next base: position 32,878,646 of record NC_056562.1, read on the forward strand.
GCTTTTAGGTGAAACAGTGGCGAATAATATTTTTGGATGTTTTTTTATGTAAATTTTTGTGGCAAAATTAGGTGCGCTTAGATACTTGTATTAATTTAGGTTTTTTGTTCTGTCAATGTGGGTGGTGGCATTTGTAGTTTTTTCTGGTGCATAGAGAGCGACATTGCCTTTCTAGAATGTCCAAATTATGGTGGACACTGTGGATTTGCCACTGTTTTATCCTTTCATCAACATCATCCCTGTGGCCTTCCTTACATTGCATTCTGCTGAAATTCTAGATTTCCCTTAAAGAATGAAAGGTGGTTCCTTTTGCTATTTATGAGCTCTATAGGACTGAAACTTTCTGCAGTTATAACTTGCGGAATAAGACACACTTCAAGCTGCCAACTCAGTTGCAAGGTTTTAAAACTTGATCTCGCAAGCTTCTCGCCAGCCCAAAAAAAGAGATATGGCGAGATCTCGCCGAAACCTTGTAATTTTTGGGTGGTCGACTTGCTGGTAGATCTCGGTGGCATATGGCCTTTGTAGGCCTTGAAACTGTGTGTTTACCCTATTTTAGCCATTCTAAACACAATGTAAACATCAGATTTGCAAAAAACAAACTCAAAATGGTACTTTGACAATGTACCCTATGTAAGTTTGCAGCGAGTCTTAAACACTTCATCTAGTATGATATATTCATCAATCCACCTTCCACAATCACCATTTTGACACAACTTATCATTAGAATATATAAAAGCCATAATTTCTAATTCTTAAAATCATATTGCTGATTGATGAATCACATACATTCAAGTAACAATTGAAAACGAAAAAGTAACAAACTAACAATGTAACATAACAAGTAGCAACTAACAAGTAACAACATAGCAAGTAAACATAAAGCCATAATTACATAACATCTCCATCCTAGAAACCAAGACTCCTAGTACTGAAATGAGTGGCGGGCCATATCATCATGTTGCTACTGGTGTCAAAGTATGATTTGCTCTGATTGAATCACAAAGGCTGGCAATGTCATAGTTTGACGGAAGTAATACTCAAAATTAGCCACAACAGCCATATAAACATCATCACTAACAAAACTGGAAGTACCTAATCCTTGCGTAAATATCTCTGAAACTAAATGAGCTCGAATGCGATCCATAGCTGCTGCTTGGTGCTTGACTGACAGGAATCACCATGTATGGCTGGGGCTAGGGCTGAGGCTCTGGAGCCCGGAAGATGCTATCTACAAAACCTGACCCAATCTGGGTGTGAGTCGTGTGACTGGCCCCCATACTCAGTGGCAGAGGGGTAAGAGCTGGCCTATGGCTGTGGGTATCCAAACTGGCTAAATTGACTATAATGACTATAGTCTGAACCGGTTGTCCCTGTGCCATATATAGCTGAAGGTGCATCCAACGACTCCCTAAGAATACAAGTACCAGTACCACTCTCCATGCTTAAGCCACCTAGTGTGTTAGTCAAGCTCCTAAGAGAGATGTCCATGGAGCCCACACTATCTTGCTCCTCTCCACCAGATAAGAATCGACGGCGTGACCCTCTCCTATAGGGTGTGGGTGTGGGTGTGGGTGTGGGTGTAGGTGCGGGTGAACGTGCACGATGGTCCATGTCCTGTGGCACGAGTGAACTGAGTCTCTCCTGTGAACCGCTTCTTTTTTTGCTCAAGTTTAGTGTAATGGTACCTCTCGCATAACCCCCCATCACCACCATCATTACCACCATACCCATCCTCATCACCATCACCATCCCCATCCCCATCATCACCGTCATCACCATCACCTGCATCATCATCATCATCACAACCACCACCACCACCACCAGCATCACCATCACCACCATCATCATCATCATCACTGGATGGTGACCAAACAGTTTCAGGCTCAACATCAACCCTAGTAGCTTGGGTCTCAAAAGGCCTGGGTATTCGTGAAAGCACACGGCCCTCTTGAGACATATACTCATCCACGTCCGTACCCATCTGACTAGCTACCATGGGGTCGGGCCTACCCCCAGGCTGATCCATGAGTGGATCGCCTCGATCCTTCACCCATTGGTATAAGGGATCATCCTCCTCCGGATCTGAGTCTTTTTGGAAAATGTTAGGGAGTTTAATTGGCTCACTGTTACTCTCTTGGCCTCGACGTATATGCTGCATCTTCAATCTCATATTGTAATGCACAAACACCAATTACTCCAGCTTTTCATGACCCAGTCGGTTCCACCTCTTGGAGTGGATCAGTGAGAATGTACTCTAGTTACGCTCACATCCAAATGCAAAACTAGTTTGGGAGAGCACCTTGATTGCTATCTTCCTCAAGTTAGGTGCGTCTTTTCTATATAGGACCCACCATTCACCCGGGGTAGTAGTTTGTCTCCCAGCCACTGCCGCTGCCCTACCAAAACTCCCATTAGCATCCCTGAATTCCTTCATCTACACATATTTCAAACATTGAATACAAGTTACTACACAATACGGTATGCACTTCAACACTTGGGAAGCTATAACCTATAAGTCTATATGTATCTTAAACATTAACCCACTACCCACCTCGGTGATGCATGCTGCCTGTAGATCAGCTTTAGGGACCAACTTTGCCACCACAAGCTCCACTGCTTATATCAATTCATCATCCATTCCTAGATCGTACTTGTAGTGGAACTTAGGATTGGGATAATACGCTACAAATTCCATAAGTAACTTGTCATTAACTGTAATGTGTAAAGTAAGTCTTTAATAGTAAAGTTTATAAACTCACCAGCTTTATGCAGTGGATGCATCAAATGTTTCTCCCATCTCTCCTCAATAATTTTGATGTAGGATTTTGCACCCCTAGGGATAGATGCCCTCACCTTGTCCTTCATTTTCTCTATTGCAGTATACACATATGGTAAGGTAGGCTTCTTCTCTGAGTCTACCAACCTCAAGACAATTACTATTGGGCCAAATATAAGAAGAACCTTCTTCACATCTTGCCATTTGCCAAAATCCTTCACTAGAGATGGTGGTCTGTGCTACGATGCCACTTGGGGAACCCGATTCCCTCAATTCAAACCACTCTTTACTGGCAAACATGGATCTGAAACCAACCATCTTATCTTAAAAGTTCTTCAATGCAATGTAGTTGGTTGCAAATCTGGTCATACCTGCCCTTACCAAGTCTCCACCGCATTTTTCCCTCAACAAAGCCAGAGCAAATCCATGGTTGTAAACAAATGTGGTCAGTTGTCTTGCCCATCCAACCACACCTACTACCAAAGACTTCTTTGCTATTTCTTTAAGCATTAAGTCAACGGAGTGGGCAGCACATGGTGTCCAAAAAAGGTGGATGTGTTTGCTTTTCCTATTCATTAGTTTCTCCCCCGCTTTCTTGAAGTTGCTTCCATTGTTTGTGACAATTTGAACAACATTTTCAAGCTCCACCTCTGTAACAACATCCTTCAACAACTTGTATAAGTACATTGCTTCATTCTTCTCTTTGGATGCATCAATAGACTTTAAGAATATAGTCTTCCCATCACAATACACCATAAAGTTGATAATGGACTGTCTAGTTGGTCTAGTCCAACCATCACACATCACAGTAACTCCATATCTTGCCCATTGTGTCTTCAAGCCAGTAATGTACTCATCTAACTCCTTTTGTTGAGGCAAATAAACATTCATCATCTCATAAGGAGTGGGCCCCTTTGTTCCTAGACCAGCCCTTCCTGCAGTGTCAATCATGGCCTGGTAATATGTCCCTTGTGTAGCATTGGCAGGGACGCTATTATAGAAAAAAAATTTTGACATTGCACTCCCAAGTTGTTTCCATGAACCCCAAGCTTGTTTTATAGTTCTTTGATATGTATCCTACTTTCTAAATAACAAGGGATCTTGCCTCTCTTTAGGATCTCTTCGGGGTGATGATGGGGGTGTGGCAGCCCTCACACTAAGCTCTTCTTAGAGGCACATCCACATTCCTTTGCTTCTTGTTCATTCTTCCCTCTGTGGGAGGCACATCTGATGCAGCTACTCTAGAACCAGAGCCACTTGCTCCTCTCTTCATCTCTACCCGCCTAACATTTTCTATTTGATGAGAGACCAAACTCGCTGCCTTAACTTTTTGCAATTCTCTCCATTCTGCCCTTGACATACCTGATTGTGGGTTGTAATCACTATCAGAGTCAACATCCACTGTTGTTGGGTGAGGATGACTCTCTAAGACTGCCTCATCGAATTCTTGGTCCAACCTTTGTTTCTCCGCCTTCTTTAACATTCCACCTCTTAGACTACGTTGTACATATTTTATGACTTCATATGGTGCTTGGGGGCATTTGGCAACATCCTTATACCCCCCAACCAAATGCTGCTTCAACCTAATGGCACCTTTAGAATTTATCAACTTCTGACAATATCTACACCTTGACTTTTTCTTATCATTGGACATAGGATCCCCATGTAACCATGCAATATCACCACCATGAGAATTGGACATTGTTCCCCAACTTCAAGTCTTCAACACTATTACATAAAAGTGTTTGTGCATGAATTAGTAAATAGTAAGTTACTAATTATTCAACATAAACACTATATTGTAAAGAATGCATGCATTAAGAGCTATTCAATAACTTGTAGCTATTACTTATTAATCCCCTACTTTTTATAATTTTTTCTGTAATTTTAAATCATATTTTTTTATTAATAATAAATCAAAGTTCATAATAAAGTATACTAGAATGCAACTAATAACACCATTTTCATTTCAAAATATACAAACAATATTTACACAACATTAGAGTAATTTTCCATCAAAAAAAGAATTTTTTTTCATAATTTTTTGATTTTTCTGTAATTATTTATTATATATTATATATTTCAAAAAATTAATTAATTAATTTATTGGATGAAAAAAAAAATGGCCACCATGAGGCTGTAGATCAGCCTTTGGTGACCAACATATAAAAAAAATGAGTACCAAACATGTTACATAAATCGTATTTTTCCAATTTTTTTCCCAAGAAAAGCATTTATTGTAGCAAAAAAATAAAAAAATTAATTTTTCTTCCATGAATGTATAGATCACCCTTAGTATCATGACATATAAAAAAACGAATGGTAAGAAACATGATTTGATAATGTTACTTTGAAAAAAATGGATTTGGGAAGAAGTTTTTACCTGAGAGTGTTCTTGAGGGGAAAAGCCACCACCAATTTTGAATATCTTTGCTTCAATGCAACTAAGAGTGAAGATCTCCGAGAAAGAATAGATGTTCCACAGGTTTTTTGAATTTTTTCTCTCAAAAATAGGTCCCAGAGACAAAACCATGCGAAACCTGGCTAAACCAGCGAGATATCTCGCCTCTTGGGGTTGAAATCATGTATATATAGTGTGATTTGGGCCAAAAAATGGACCGAAATGGACCGAAACTGGTTGAATAGAAAATTAGACTGAGATCTCGGCGAGATCTCGAAATCTCACTCGAGATTTTGTTTGTTTTCTGCCTCGCCAGTTCTCCCATCTTGCCTTTGAAAAAAATGGATTTGGGAAGAAGTTTTTACCTTAGAGTGTTCCTGAGGGGAAAAGCCACCACCAATCTTGAATATCTTTGCTTCAATGCAATTAAGAGTGAAGGTCTCCAAGAAAGAATAGATGTTCCACAGGTTTTTTGAATTTTTTTCTCTCAAAAATAGGTCCCAGAGACAAAACCAGGCGAAACCTGGCTAAACCAGCGAGATATCTCGCCTCTTGGGGTTGAAATCATGTATATATAGTGTGATTTGGGCCAAAAAATACGCCGAAATGGACCAAAACTGGTCGAATAGAAACTTAGACCGAGATCTCGGCGAGATCTCGAAATCTCACTCGAGATTTTGTCTGTTTTCTGCCTCGCCAGTTCTCCCATCTTGCCTTTTGGGGGAAAACGAGATCTCCTCGAGTTCTTAAACCATGCTCAGCTGTCATTTGACAGAATAGATAAATGGCAAAAGTTTTCCTAGACTGGCCTGCGCTTGGAGATGTTTCTAAGAGGACCACCTATTTCTGCCACCTGGAGGTGTGATGGGCTGTTTCGACCATTCAATATCTAGGAAATGGTCTGAATTGGCTAAGTGTCAAATTTCAGACGCAAATTCAATCAAATTCAAACCCCCCCCCCCAAAAAAAAAAAAAAGTATGTCCATGCATCCCTATATTCGTCAAACTTCCATTTCTTGGTGTGCACCCTTTTCATAGTCCTTGATTTTTCAATACTTGATTTTACCACTTGACCAACTGTGATAGGGATGAAATTTGACATGTGAGAAGGGCACCTGGGATCCACAAAATTACAGCATGGCAAAACCAAGGCCCACATGGAGAACCCTTTCTAGACTGGGCTGCCTAGAAATACAGTTCCGTACTTAAATTAATTCCATCTGTTTACTAAACATGAATAACAGGTTAGATTGGTAAGGAAGTATTAAACTTAGCAAATAAGTAGACTTACAAATATTGTAGCACTCATGTTAAGATGTTACTAATATCAATAACAGTGAATCTATTGTTCTATAAGTTCTATTGGTGCATTACTACTTTTGGGTATAACAGCATTGATGGTTGAATTTATTTTTTCCTTGGGTCTTTACTACTGCTTTTTGGGAAGGAGAATTCCGAGAAACCTCTCTAGTTTAATTGCTTATAATTCCTTTATCCTGCAGTTTGATTGCTCAAGTGGTGTAACCCTCATGGAGGTACCCTTACATCAAACTTCTGTGTATCCTAAAATTTTCCTGAAACACTGGGATGATGTTTTTGTAAGTAATGTTGTTGCAGGAGCAATTTTACATAATGAAGCCAGATGAGGTTGCAGTTCGCTCTTTCAAGCTATACCCAACAACAGATCAAGCGGCAAAATATGTATGTGCAGGTAACAGGAAGTGAAAAATAACACATAAGAATGAGAGAGAATAGGAATTCATTATTGAAATGCTTGTGTTTCAATGCAGCAATTTTAAAGGACTCCGATTTTAACGAAGTGGACAGAGCAGAGTGCCAGTTTACTACTACAGCTACTGTTCTGGATAATGGATCTCAGGTCAGAGGATTGTTTGAGAACTATTCTAAAATCACATGTCACCATTTCTCCCCCCACCCCATCCCACCCCACAACCCCAGAAAAAAA
>NC_056562.1:32885811-32965786 GCF_013358625.1 Macadamia integrifolia
AAAAAAGAAAAAGAAAAAAAAGAGAGAAAAGAACAGCTACTGTTCTCTAGAACATGAAACATCTCAAGTCTTGGCCCTACATGATTGAGAACATCTGCTGAGGAAAAAATTCAGCTGTTTGAAAGGGTTATGAATTGCTTTACATTGACTCCAGACGTCTACATAAATTCTGTAAAGCTCTTATCGGTATCTGCTTTTGTGTACAATGTGTTGCTTGCCTCCCCTTTTATCATGTATACATATGTAGATTCTTGATCCCTGATCACAATTTCCTTTTTCTTTTGAGATATTCTAGTATAATATTTTAACAAACAGTGCCTAATGGAATACTATTAACATATTACAGATTTCTCCCTTTCAACCACCGAAGACAGGTATAAATGGCTTCTTTGAATCTATTGAAGTTCTATGGAAAAGATTTTGGGATGGGGTAGGAGATTTCTTTTCTGGCAGAAATTGCAGGTATGTTTTCCATTTAAGAAATGCACTGTTTTTCACCAACTGTTGGTCAGAGATTTTTGAAATTTATTTATTAATAAAATGTACTTGGTATCCAAAGGATTATCCTTGAGTGCTCATCCTGTGATGATGGCAGTGGCCCTTTGCTGGAAGGGGTTCAGAAATGTAGGACAGTTAGAGCTTCTCTCCCATTGGTTATCTTTTCTTCAGGACAAAACCTTATACTCTTGTATTTATTTTTTTCTAGTATTTGGGAGATCCTCTTTTTCTTTGCAGATAATTCGATACGACACCTTCCCCACACCTAGCCAGGAAAAAAAGGTTTATATTTCCCCTAAGCTTGAGCCCACCCAATAGTGGAGATCTTAATTAGAACAAAGAAAGACTTACTGATGTATTAATAACATATACAAGTTTGTGCTAAGTTTGACTACTATAATCGATTTAGATACAAGAAAACAGTTTTTTTTTTCCCCCCACTTAGGTAATGCTTCAGTTACATTCTAGCTGTACAACGGAACAAAAGAACTTGAAAGAATATCCTTAGTCAAAATGAAAAGTAAAAATGAAAAAGAAGAGACCTTGCATTGGAAGTGGAAAAGAGAAGGAATGTTGTGGTCGATGCCAAATGTCCTTTCTCTTTCTGTGTGGTTGATTAAATTTTGGAGAGGTGTAGTGCAGAGAGTAATCACATTCTTTGTTTCTGTTGAAATTACTAACTATTCTCATAGCATGGGCTAATGTGTGACTCCTTGAGTTGGGGACTGATAAATTTTTATTTTCCCTAAAACACAGTTATGCAACCCCAAAGTTTCCCCCTTTCCCTCCCCCAAAAGGTATCCAAATTCATTAATGTTAAATTTGTATTTTTCTTTTAAATTTATTTTCCTTAAATTGGAAATAAGTCATCGGCCTCACCATCTGTTTCCACATAAAATACCATCTGATGCTAATTAATGGATTTTTTTTTAATACTCATTAAAAATTTTTATTAGAAAAAAGATTCATGTGCTTACAAAAATTCAGAGAATTAAATGAATTCAACATCTGTTCTTTACCCTGGACTTGAGACAGTGCTGTGAGATTGACTTCATGATATATTGTTCTATGAACTACTTCAATTTCTTCATCTGATTTGGAAACTTCCCTGGACCAATTTTGTAAAATCATAGTTTACTTGATACACATCACTTCACTTTTCAGACAGTACATTTTGATGTGGCAAACTGAACTCTTAGTTTCTTTATCCTGGATTTACCTTTTAACTGCATCTTCCCCTTCCCCCTCTAAAAAATAAATAATAAAAAAGAGTAAAACAATCAGTTAATTGCCAAGATATTAGGTGATATAACAGATAATGTTGCCTTTACCCACCCTCCCCACTTCCCCCCCCCCCCCCGCCCACAAAAAAAAAAGCCAATAATCTTGCGGGAAACAGACCAGTCTGGCACATTTAAAGCATAATGCGCCAGGTTTCTATGTAAGCTTGCATGTCCGTTTGTTTTCATATTTTTTTTTCTTGGCTATTATACTTTCCTTTTTGACTGTGTTAAGTATCGAGTCCTTACCACCTGCGGTCCTGCACACTCACACAATAGAGGCATTTTATAAACCTGTCTACTGATGTACTTTTGGTTCTTTTCACAAGCAGAAGGAAATGCTCAGGGTTTTTCGACTTCAGTTGCCACATACAGTATATTTGTATGAGTTGGGTAATGATGTTCGGCTTGTTTTTGGCTATCTTCCCAACAGGTAATATTTTTTTCTTGGTCAGTACTGCTTAAGGTGGATTGATTTCAGAACTTGCTATGAATGGATAATCTATTATTTGGGGTTGCAGTGATTGTGCTTCTTTGGCTTTTACACCAAAAAGGATTCTTTGACCCAATTTATGAGTGGTGGGATGATCAAGTTGAAGAGAAACAAAGAGCTGGGGTGAGTATGAAGTCTGGTACACGTCTTGGCACTCACAACCATCTTCATAGGCATCACAAGAAGGAAGGCAGGCATCATAGTGTTCAGAAAAAAAGAAGCAGTCTTGTTCGTCATGAACTTCACAAGCATAGTCATGCTGATTTTGGAACTGATCATCACCATCTTCGCCACGCTCATACAGACAGACACAAAGTTGATAGAGGTAATAATTCAGGTGTCATGTACCCAGGCTACTCAAACAGAAAGGGTGGGGGACACTACACAAGGGGAAAAGGGGATGGTTCGATGGATGAAAAACTTGACCACCGCAGGCTCAAAGAAAGAAAAGGGAGAGTATAAAGGACCATCAAGAGTCGTCTGAGTGGGAGAAAATTTTCTGCATACAAAATTATAAACAGCACAAACATGGTAGCTGAAGAACCACATCCAATTCAAAACCTACTGTAAGCCGAGAGAATAAAGACTTAATCAGTTGCTGCAGTTGGCGTGTCCTGCTCATTCTACTTGTCAGTTCTTTCTTTGATATCTTTCTTTATATTTGAAATCTCAAAAAAAGTAGTTTGCACTTGACACAAGATCATGACTTGGAAACATTTACATTAATTGTTACATGTAAATTTTCACACTGGTAGTTACATTTTCTGGATCCCTTTCTCCCCCTCACCCCAACCTCCCAACAGATAAAGACAACATTGTGAAAAACTCCAAACCATATTATTCATTGAGGAAGGGGGAAAAGGGATCAAATCTCAAGCATATTCACAAAAGTTGGCAAGCAACCAAGAATGGAAAATATCTTTTCAAACCAGTTTTGGTTTGCGAATAACTTGTTTCTCCTTTCTCTGCGCTGCCTGAAGACAACTTATGACTCCTTTTGCAACTTTAAGTGAAAGGTTGTACTGTCTCAAGCCATAAATAACTTGCATTGCATCGATATGTTTTGATGGCTTGAAATGTCCATTTGGAAAGCTTTTATTTATGCGTCTCTGATATCCGGACATGATAACCATTTGGAAATGCCAAACCAGGGGTACGGACTATGTCTCCTCCCTTGATTGTTGTCCACCTGACAAAGCCAAAAATGATAAATCAGTCCCTATTTCTCTATTCATGTGGGATTTTTTTTTTGCCCTTTTAATGAGAGAGAGAGAGAAACCTAGTGCACGAGACTCCCGCTACTGCAGGGTCTGGGAGGGGTTGTATGTCATTTTAATATGATGCATAATTCTTTATCTAATAAGGGTAATAGTGTTGTTTCACGTGTATATAGGAAAATATGCATGACACGATGACATCCTTTGATAATAATATAATAATATTTTATTTTTGAAAATCTTTTTATACCCTTATCTTAAAGAGCTTTTAAGAATAAGACAAAGAACAATTAAAAGAAGATGTCAAGTTCTAAATATACATATAGAAGTGGACACTATGTCTTTTACCTGTACTTTGTAACCAAGCAATGAAGAAAGATAGCCATTTGCACCTTGGTGAAGTCTGTTCCAACACAAAACCTCATGCCACCACCAAAAGCCATGAAATTTTTCGTTGCACGATTTAATTCCATGCCCTGTGACAAACAAGTTGATACAGGATGAGAATGTGCAAGGAAGAACTATAGAATGAAGGAACCAGTTTTTTGTTTTCACCCATGGCGAATAGAGAATTTCCTCACCATGGATATATAAACATTTGATTAGCATGGGAAAAAGCATTTTCGACCCTCTACAATAAGGGGTGAGATTCGGTGACACAGTAGTCCAATTTTAGGGTTACATTATCACCATTGGTGAAGGAAAACTTAATCTTAGAATAAAATACCAGAAGAAAGAAGATAAAATACTGAAGATATAGGCCTACCTCCCATCTCTTTGGGTTGAAGGCAATGGGATCATTATACTTGGCAGGGTTCAAATGGACAGCTGGAGGACAGACCATAACCGCCCAACCTGTTGGAATTGTATAACCTGAACCAAACCAATTTGTCTCAGTAGTGCTCCAAATGTAACAAGGCTCCATGTTATTATAACTTAGAATTTGATTAGTCAATTATAAACATACCCTTAAACTGGATTTCTCTAAGTGACTTTCTGAAGATTCCAGGGACTATATTTGCCAACCTCACTGTTTCATTGATTACCTGCAATTTTAACAGGTAAAACCAGGATTCATCAAGGTCCCATTAAAAAGGGAGGTGAAGAAAAGAAGAGACAAGAAAAGGAAGAAGACTTGTCAAAATGGGTAACCGACCTGAAATGTATAAGTCATTGATTTGTATTCCTTCCATGTAACTCCAGCATCAACATTCTCTCTGCTACTAAGAATTTTCTCATGTTCTTCCTGATAGATCAAAGAAAAAGAATTTAAACCCCATATCAGATCCAGTTCATGGATTTGAAAGAGAACAATTACTAGAATAAACTGGGAATGATGTGTTACAGACCGTTAATTCATTGAGCACTGAAGGGTTATCAGAAAGGAGCTTCAAGGCTAGAGTTAAAGCCAAGGAAGTGGTCTCAAAACTGGCAAAGAGAAGGACGAACATCAAATCCAAAGCAATTGCCTCAGTAAGGATTGTTCCTTCTTTTGCCAATTCTTCTAGGACGTAGTCGAAGAAATCTCCTCTTCCTTTTCGCTTCTCCAGCATTGCACGTCTCTCATGCAGCATCTCCTTTAGTAGTTTCATTGCCCTCTTCCGCCCCTGCACCAAGTGCAAATTAAGACCCATTTGAAAAGCAATTATCTCACATTGGATGCGAGTAGCCCAATATGAAGGCTTATAAAGACTTGGGCATTGTCTCCTTAACGGCTAGCTTTAAAGGATGAGTTCTACCCAAGTCCCAACAAGTGATATCAACAAGAGCAAGAGTGAGATCATATCCATTTTTCAATTACCTGCAAACATTTGTGATATGCTGTGCCTGGAATATCCAAAGGGAATGAGATTAGTCCCTGTATGAAAGCGACGAAACTCTCTCTCAGATTATCGCGGGACTTGGTTGAGTCGTAACTGATCAGTTTATTTGCAGTTAGATCAAATATCATCTGCAGGGATCCAAAGAAACATTAGAGTCTTAACACAATAGCATTCCAAATTATTGAGAAGTATCAAGTCTGTCTGAACTTATTTTACCGTGGCAAAAGCTTCCTTCAATTCCACACTATCCAAAGATGACCAGAGATGTAAGTTCTTTTGGGCAAACTGTTCTACTTGAGGGAGGAGCTCCTCTTTAATGTTTTCAGGGCCAAATAGATTCAAAACCAAGTTCTTGAGATACTTGTACATGAAACCATGTAGTGAACCCACATTTTGTTTACCAAAGATCTCTGTGAAGGTGTCTGGGTACCAGCTTTGGAACAATTGACCTTCTTGTTGGAAGATGAAGTAGTTGAGATCTGGGTCTGTAGATATAATGACAGGTCGGCCCACAAGGCTGGTTCTGAATACTGGTCCATATCTGTGAAATGATATTATACCAGAACATGTTTTAGATTCATTCTAGCTAGGTAATGACTGGCAATCAAAAAAAGTCAAAAACTTACCTTTGCATTCTCTCTTTGATGAAAGGAGGAATATCAGAAGAGGTGTTGGGGGAGAAGAACTGAAGGGTTTCTCCAATTAGAGGCAAACCCATTGAACCTGGTGGGAGCTTTCCATTACACTTTGGATTCCTCCAGCTGTAGACCCAATGTGTAATGAATATGACAACCAAAGCTCCAGTCCACACTAAAATGGACCACATATTTAACTCTTAAGTGTATCTGCAAAGGGGCTGGTAGTGATGGGGTGGTGGTGGTCGTTGTACTGAAATGAGTATATATAGAGAGAAGAGGAGACTAAATTGGTTAGACAAGAAATGCAAGAAAATTATTGGCTTTTAAGAGAGAGAGAGAGAGAGAGAGAGAGAGAGAGAGAGAGAGAGAGAGAGAGAGAGAGAGAGAGGGAGGAGGGACAGCAGTTCTGGCATGTATCTTAGCTAACCATGAGGAAGAACTACTTAAATAGATGAACTTGGTAACACAGCTTGGATAGAGAAAATAAAAAATTATAATAAATAGAAGTTGTCTTTGGTTTTTGTACAGTTCTAGTTGCACAAAAGGTTGTAGAGGTGGTTGGAGATAAAAAAAAAATAGAATGGTTTTGTCTAAGACCACCCATTATAACTTCTCCCTTGTCAAAGGGGCCTTTATTAAATTGAGGGGTAGGGTATATTTTAAGCCTTGCATGACCTAAAGGAATTTGAAGCTTACACGATGCTTCCTCATTCCTTCATCTGTTGGCCTCCCTGTTGGTTCTTCACGGGACAGACCCCACGTCCCATGTACTATTTAAATGCTCTTTAAAATAAAAATCACTCACTCTCTTTCTAGATCTCTCTCTCAAAATGGTAGTCTGATTTAGATAGATATTCATATAAACGTTGTAACTTTTAACTAACATTGAAATGCGTTTCATAACCCAAGGTGGTAGCGCAATTGGTGAGCAACGAACTTGATACAAACCGTAAACTTGAACATTCTAAGTTTGACTTCCACTAGATACTCCTTGAGCCACTCACACGGGGGTGTTTAGTGCTCTTCACTGTTTTCAGTGAAAGTTGAATAGTTCTCATTCAACCCCGGTATGACCTGATCTATACAGTTGTGGGGTCAGTATGGGCCCGCGGGACCACAGTCAAAGAAATAGAATCTCGAAAGGTATTATGGAAAATACAAAAACCTAAAACCTAGGAGAGTATTTGTGAACCCAAGAGGAAAGTAAATTATTCCATTTCTTTGGCTACGAATCTAGGTGACAGGAAATTTTTTTTCTAAAATCTGTAGAAGCACAAGGATCAAATGTGGCCTTTCTAAATGGTGTTTTGCAGATCATAAGAGATTTTCCTTAGATTTGTGAGGACAGAGTTTCAAAAGATTCGACTTGCCTAAATATATGAGGAGCCAATCTTCCAAGGCATCATAAAATACAAAAAAACTAATGGGCGTCACCAACTTCCTAGATTTTCCAAGTATGTGTTAAATACACTAGTATCTATGACATGAGCAATGCCAAATATTTCTTGTTTTCCTTATCTGATTAGATCTGCTCATAGATCCTTATTATCTCATCTCAATCTGATGACTTCTTCTATTGCCATTTCTGGTGGGGGTCTTCTTGTGAATATTCTTGCAACTACTGCATTCTCTTTCTCATTCAAAAATAAATGAGAGAAGGGTCGGTTACAAGTTGGGCGTAGGATGCATTCGATGCACGAGCTTCCCGTATATATAAGATTCGAGGATAAGAACGATGCAGTTTTATCCCAAAATGTCAAGAGACTGTATCAACCGATTGATTACAAGTTAGTTGCAAGTTAATTAAATGTATGATCAATGCTTGATCTCATGCAAAAACCACTGCAGCTTAGCTAGGCTCCTCTTGTTTTTGAAATCTTATGACCCCACCCCCACCTTGACGATAAATATAAGATGATTATAATATGAGGAAGCAATGGGATGAGCCTAGAAGGATAGAATCTAGGGAAATAGAGACAAGAATCTAAACATGAGGATATTAAAACTTTGATTTGATATTTGTGATTCTTTTGGTTCCCATAAACAAGTTAGTTAGTAAACAACCATAAAATGTTTGGATAGAAGAGGGGAGCTAGGTTTGGAATTCCAGAGCTTCATTTAATTAAGTACTAGCTGGATGGAAATTTCCTTCTCTGATTCTCAGGATATAGGGAGGGACCTCTACTAATAAAACTGTGGCAGTTTGGCATGTCTTGTCCAAGTATGCTTGAGGCTTTGGTTGCTTGATCGAGTCTTTTCATCTGCATTTGGTGCTTGACATGCATCCCCTTTACCCCACCTCAGGCTACCCTTGGGCGGCGGGCACCCACCTAATGGCCTATACGCCCTTGATAGATTGAACCAGAAAAAAAACTTTCAACTTTGAGATTTTAGGGTGGGGGTGGGGGTGGGGGTGGGGGTGGGGGAGTAGGGTGGCACAAGAAGGACAGCTCATATTGGGACTATAAAACCCTCTCTAACTTTTATAGTTCTTATTAATCATTATTATTATAAAACGTTTCCACAAAGTCAAGTTCGCTCTAGAAAGTTGACTCCGTATTTTATATACTATAAATGTACATTATTTTTTAATATATTACTCTATATTAAAATATATTAAAATATAAAGGATCGAGCTTTTCTTCACTCATGAAATTTCTTCAAATTGCATTAGAGAGTGATAATTTCAACTTCATAAAAAAAGGATAGAAATATACTAATACCACGAGATTTCATCATGCATGAGCTCATATCACCGGTCAAGAAAGAATTCTTCCTTCAATGTGGGTGAAGGAAAACTTGACCCAAACATAAAATATGTTTACACAGATTAATATGATATAAAATTGGATCATCTCTAAACTCTTCACTAGTGAATTTACTAGGGTTCCCAATTCCTCTCTCTCTCTCTCTCTCTCTTTTATTTATTTAAGTTGGGCAATGAAGGGTTTTGACAAGTGGGGTTAGGAATAATTGTGCTTAACCCAAAAACTAAGACCAGTCCCCACAGAGTTCTGACTATTGAGTAGCACCGGCACCGCTCACTCAAGCGGTGGATGGTCCACAACCCTAATGGTTAGGTCTTAGGATGGGTGTAACTCTATAGCTTCTATAGGGTTTGAAATGGATACTATAGTATTTGAAAAACCTTAAGCCCTGGAAGTATACATTGTATGTAACTGTCCTATGCATGTTCTACTGTGCAAGTGGATGTTGGGGCTTAGCAAACTTTAAGAGGGTCAGGTCTCTTATTGGTGAAACCTGCCCTTCACCTACAATGTTGCTCTCTTTTCACTCTTAATGAATTTGTGAGATTTTCTCCAAACCACTTGCCTCCCCCACCCCCTTCAAAAAAAAAAAAAAAAAAAAAAAAAAAAAAAAAAAAAAAACTCCATGAGACATGATCTTAAATCTCGGTTATCAACAACTTGAGACTTCAGCATCAAATTAAAGATGACATAGAATATAGAAAAATATTTCTTTTGAGGAGAAAGATTTCCTTCACCGTAGGTAAATAGAATCATAGGTCGTAAATACCTTTTCTATTATACTGAGTCCAACATTGAGAGATGACAAAGTGAAGAGAAACTCGATCATTTTCTTTAAATTTGGGACCACTAAGGATCCATTAGTTTTATTTTATTTCATTTTCTCCCCTTTATCATGGTCGAGGAGGCTTTGACTTGTCACTCCATGATTGGGTCTCTTACATGCGATATAGTCGTGGGAGGGTGCTCTTTTTGCCGTCCTTTTTGTCCTGATTATATTAATAAGAAACAAGCACTTCAAAATAAATAATAAAATTTTAACTGAAAAAAATTATAGTTATAAAAATTAGGCAATGGCTTTAATAGCTTGAGGGAAGTGTTGGTACTCCTAAAATAAGATTTAAAAATATTCAGACAAATTCACTTCCAGCCTAGCCAGACTTGTATATGTAACTATTTTTTTTTTTTTTATATCAAAGTTGCATTCTCTTTCCCAAAATAGAAGTTTAGTATTTCAAGAGCTGTGTGGGTGCCCTCACGTGTATCATATTCACATGATATGGCTCAGCATTGGAAGTGTCAAATCTTGGCACTAAATAATACCCATACGAAGGTTTAGGGTCTTAAAATATTTCCACCTTTCTTTGATTCAAAGGAACAGCCCATCATTACTCAAGTAAATGAAGGATCTCATATTAAAGATGACAAACCAAATAATTTCTCTATTGGATAGTTGTTAATGATAAGGTTAATTGATAAAACATGGGAAAAAGTCAGGGCACGTTGTCAGTGTATTAGTATGTGTCATCCTCTTACTAAAATCCGGTGGCATTCCCAGCTCTCTCCCTAAAACATATTACATTTCAAAACTTTAATTTGTAAGTAAAATATACTGAGAAAATGTAGGGTTTGGAACTTTGGATTATCTATTCGATATGATTTTCATTTATGCTATAGAGAGATGATATCTGAATATATATATATATATATATATGTATGTGTGTGTGTATCAGAAAACACATGTTAAATTATTTGTACATACCAAGGTTATGTAGGAGAGTGGCTAGATTAGTTAATTTAATTAATAATTCTATGTAGATAATCTTTTTATATTTTTTAATAGAGGCCTTAGGTTTACTACACTAATCCTTCATTAGAAAAGGATTATAATAGAGTAATCAAATGATTGGGAAGTTGAGGTGAAGTTTGAGTATTTAATAATTTTTTTTTCTTTTTTTCATTAATTAAAAATTTGAGTAATTTACATCCCCCTCCCCTGTACTTTTAGAAATTAAATCCCCCTCCCCAATAGTATGTGAGATCTTACAAGTACATCCACTCCGTTAAATTTGTCCAATATTTCATTAATACCCATATTACCCTTCTATAGTGTGGTTTGACTCTTTCACCCTTTCAAACAAAACCCTGATATCCAATGACTTAAAAGAGGGAAAAAAAAAAAAAAAAAAAACTGAAACTGCTAAACCAACCACCGCCACAGGTAACGATTGATCTAGTCCACCGGAGGCCCAAAAGCAAAAACCGTCGACAGTCGTAACAATCCCAGGTAGTGGTGTTGATGGTGGTGGCGGGGGTTGTAAGGGAGGAGGAGATGGTGACAGCGATAGCAGTGGTGGTTGTGGATTTGACGGCTGAGAATTGTGGCATTAAGCTTTGTTTCTCTCAAATCAATTCTCCTTCTCTTTCTCTCTCTAAGAAATTTTGAGGAATGTTCACTTCTTAAAATTGGATTGTTTCTATATAATCATTCTATGGAATAGATAAAAATGTTGCCATAATTGCTTTTATTTTGTATACTCTCACAATGGCTTACATGGTTGAGGGAAAGGCATTTGATTCGTGTTTTTCTCTGAAATTTGTTTGATCAATTCATCTACACTAACTACTGTGGTCATTTTCTGCTGGTCATTGTAACTTTTGAGTTTGTTTTTTGGCTAAAATAGATCCACAATTATTTGAATCACATGTTTCTCTTACAGGTTTTGAATCTCCGTTCATGGCAGCATAATGAAGCGGGTTTTACAAGAGATCATCCCCGTGTGGCGGCCAAAACTTGACTATCTCCGACCCCTAACCCCCCAGCGAATAGAGTACTCACTCCGGCTATCAAAACCCCTATGCCGATTGCTGGAGAAACATAACAACAGCCAGGGGAAAGAAGGAAAACCTAGAGTTGAATATGACCTAATTTCTGGTTCAGTAATGAAGGAATTGAAATGGAAAATGGGTGAAAGGAGAATCCCTTCACCCACTACTTAAACAGATTTGGATTTTTTAAGGTTTATATCTTTAAAGGTTAAAATCGACTTCTATCATTCAAAATTAACACCACACTAACACGTCAACTGACAGGCAAGGATGATGTAATTTCTAAAAACACAGGGAAAACATAGGGAAAAGAGATATAATAAGAACAAAGTACAGGGGAGTGAAATATAAATTACTCTCAAAATTTATTTCCTACTAGGGAGATGATGTAGTTAGACAAATATTAGTTTGAGTTCTCAATGATTGCCTTAATGTTTTATCAATGGCCAAATCTTATGTCTGAGGATCATATAAGTTGCTATATATGCATGTGTTCATAGGTAATTGGAGGATTGAAACCCAATGTTAAGTGTTTATAACCTCTAAGAAATCACATGCAACAAAGTTCGGCATGAATAGATGAATCCAACATGTGTGATATGCATGATTAAGAAACAAAGAAATAAATATTTAAAAAAAAAAATCTAGAAGAATAGATTTAGATCAGATATGGTTAAACATCATTTGATTGTATTGGTTTTTTTTTTATATGTATCATGTTAAACTAAACTATAGGCTATTCAAATTTAGACTCTGATCTAATTAGATCATGAAATGTGGCTAAACTTGTGCATATAATTATATTCTCTCTCTTCTTCGTTGTTATTTCTTTTCATGATAAATTTTGAGAGTGGAAGCATACAAGGGAGTTAATGACAATGACTTGAAGACCTTAACAAATTATTTAGAGAAAGGAGAAGGTGACGGAAGGGGAGGGGGGATTAGAATAATAATGAAAAAAGTTTCTAATATCAACAGTTACTTGTACAATGTATAAAGGCATTATTTTTTATTATTTTTTTATTTTTTAATCAAAAGTGAAACACTAGCTAATGACGTGCTTAGTAGAAAATAAATTTTTAAAGAGAGTGTAATTGAATATGTTTAATATTGTGGTCGTTTGATAACAACAGATTGACCGTTATGACCGGTAAACATCTAGGGACCTTGAATTATATAAATTAGAATTAATTTAGAAGTAGTTCCAATATATGGCAAGTAGTGAAAAGGTTATTTGAAATGACATAGAAATGTGTTACGGAGGCCTTTGAATACTTTAGTAAAGCGGGACAATTTGATTTAGATTTTTTTTTTTTTAATGAAAGTAATTTGATTTAGATTAAATGAGCTTAAAGAGCTAAGGGTATACTTAAAATGACTCTTGGAGAAATGGTGAATGAAGACATGCATAGGTACTAGTAGCAAATATGGTTTTGACTAAAGCTGATTAGAGAAAAATGATCCACGTACTTGATCCCATTTGATTGGAATAATGCTGAGTTGAGTTGGAGGAGGGGGTGGACGTACTAGAATTCTTATTAACTAAAAGATTTTAGCATGCCTCTACTAGAAAGTAGATCAACTAAAAAAAAATCTAACATGCCTTTATCTGAAAGGTTATTAGTATATTCTTTTTTTTTTTTTTTTGGCCATGTGGAAGAATGATCCGAAAATTTTGAATGTTGGATATTTAATGTGGATTTTACCACATCAAATTATAGACTAAGATTCGATATATCCTCTCGCAAGTAGATATACCCTCTTATGTATATCTATGCACCCCATTGTAGATTGCCAGTTTCTTGTTATTTTCTAATTTTTTTTTCAATATATTATTTTATCACTTGAAAAACTCTGAATAAATCAAAATTTCACAAATGAGCAGAAGACCCAAGTCGTAACACTACATTTTAATTCTACTCCAGTTGACAATTGCCACGTGGCAATTGTTAAAGGTTGTATTGTTTTACTTCCGGATGAGGACATACCAAGAGACCCTTTAGAAACCTTTTTAAGACTATTTTTTATTTTTGTAACTATCTATGATGATATTGAAAAAAAAGAAAAGAAAAATCATTTATTAATGAAGGTCGGTATGCAGCCCAACTAAAGTCTCAACTTTTGATCCATTCAGGTTGACAGCAGTTTGGTTACACTATGCGTAAAATTCTTAAAAAGGCAGATCAATTCCTTGTTCACAACTAAGAAATGAAATAATTGAATAGTTTTCTGAATTGTGAAGCGTAAACTAAAAGAAGGTTCTTTTGGTGTCATGTACATGCATCTTTTGCCTTTATGTTGATATGTAACCATTTGATTAAATCTTAGAATCTAAGATTAGACCTTAATTAGAATGAGATCAGATAGTTTTTTTTTTTTATTATTATTATAATGATTAGCTTCTAAAGTAATAAGAGTGACCTGCAATTGTGTGTGCCCATGTGCTGAACCTTTCCCTTCCACACACTCAAGTAAACAAACAACAATAATATTTAAAACCTTATCTCAACTTAATGAGATCGGTTATATGGAGATTCCAAGTAAGGATAAGTGCGAGGATCCATTCAAAAAGATTAATGGGTTATGGCTAATTATAATAAGTGTTGGTTGTTAACCTAACACGCACCACTACAAATTAACCACAAGCTTATAACATGCTATAATAAAATACGAGCCATCAACTTGACGTACCATATAAATCAATCAAACAAAAAACATCTTACATGCATTACGTCCACTAACAAGACAATCCATCACCCAACCTACTTTTATGAAAAGAGAAATGATAATGAATTCTTCGCAGCCTCGATAAGCAAGAGTATATTTTCCTACTTTTGATCTTGGACTCAATTCAAAACTAAGCTAGGGAACAGTAGTTGGCCCACCAAAAGGAATAGCAACTGATTTAGTAGAGATAAACCCAATTCTTAATGAGTCTAGATCAGCTCCCCATGTGGGAATATAAGTTAGTCCCCCATGTGGGATCTTGCTGCTCAAGTGGCATCCAGACCATGAGTAAGAGCAATTAATGTACTATTAACTCATGGTATGATACCCCTTGAACGATAGAATCACATATTGATATGTCACTACATGAAAAGAGGATTCAAACTCGTTCTTCATGGGTATAGACCCACCTAAAGTGATTACAAATGCTTACCTGAGATACTCAGTTGCTTATGGGTCCTCAAAAATCCTACCACTTATTTCTTCTTACAAACCCTCAGCCTACAATATCTAGATTCCAACATATAAATTCGAACTATCAATGGAGAGTCAATTAGTACATGAAGACATTTAAGGTTGACCACAAGGGGTGTGTCATATACTGTGGTGAAACTATAACTTGAAGAGCATGGATGGACAACTCGGAAAGGACAATGCATGGCCGTGGCACTTTGTATGTCTATGTTTTACAGATTATAAGGATGAGAACCTTGAGAATCTTACATTGAACAGTAGGGAGCAATAATTAGTTAACCCAAGGGGGTAGCACAGTTAGTGAGCAACGAATTTGGTACCAGTCGTAAATTTGGACGTCTTAAGTTTGACTTCCACTAGGCATACCTTAGGCCACTCACACGGGATATTTGATGCTCTTCACTGCTTTCAATGAAAGTTGAATAGTTTTCATTTAACTCCGGTATGACCTGGTCCATGCGGTTGTGGAATTCAGGCCAAATGCTTGGATATCCGTAGTTAAAAAAAAAAAAAAAAAAAAAAAAAAAAAAAAAAACAATAATTTGTTGTAAATAGTGCCTTCTACAGATAACTATATATTTTGTGATTGGCAACAATTATTTATTTGATAGGTTTGGCAGGTTCTTGGCCCCTTGCCATATTCCAGCTCCTTCAAATGATCCTTCCCTACAGTGATTAATTTTGTTAAAAAAATTTAATTTAATTGTCATTTCGTTAATTAAGTATAGAAAGATATAATTGTTAATCATCAATTTGTTGGATTTGAAACCAGTACATGATGCTTAAATGCAACTCTCAGATGAGAACACAATGTTCCAATTTAATAGAAAACTGTGCTTGTCCAATAGAGGAAGCAAATATAGAATTCTTTTTGCTAGCAAGTAGAAGATGCTTATGTTCCTCCATGGTCCTTAATTTTAAATAAGAAACAAGCAAGGGGGTTGTGGCCTATCTTTTATGAGATTAATCTAATACATCTCGTTGTTAAAAACCTACAAAATGTCACTCTAGCATAAGAAACATCCAGATTGAGTCAGGAATGAAAAGACCACGTTGCCCTCTCTCGCATGTGTCTAGTGTTTTCTGAGACCGACTGATAGGTTCTTGTGCCCTAATGCTTAATAACTACAGCTTCGAGAAGAATATGATAGATTTTTTATTTTATTTTATTTTATTTTTTTAAACCCTGAAACTCTTAAGACCCCAACCTAGATGTGGTCCATTAGTCATGAAGATTAGCTTGATGGGATCTGCTAGAGTTTTTCTGTATTAATCTTAGATTGCCGTACAAAATTTCCTTAATTTTTTTTTGATGAATTAATAAGTTTATGTTAATAGGGGTGAGATTACAAAAGGGAAAACCCATTAATATATATATTGTTGAGAGCGACAGAAAGCATTTCTCTGTGTCTATTATTGGACCGTCGCTTATAAATTTATGATTGGTTCTCCATACGGTTCTTAAATCTTAATCCTCCCCTGGTACACTTAGAGGAACCCACGAAGTTAATAATAATAAGACATTTACAAGTCAAATAGCAGACCTTGTGATAATAAACTAAGTAGCCAAAAACTTGAGAGAGAAAGAGAGAGTAAACTATAAATAGCCAGAAAACTTTCTTGAGAGAAAGAAGAGAGAGAGAGAGAGAGACTAAACTAAATAGCCAGAAAATATTATTGAGAGAGAGAGAGAGAGAGAGAGAGAGAGAGAGAGAATTTCCAGGTTCAACCATTGGGTGGAGCAATCTGACTATTTGGGTGGCCCATCTGATGATCTTTGTCTGATGATCCGGTCCCCCTCTTAAAATGGATTTTCTGGTTCAAGACAAAAATTGAATTAACTGAAGGTTTACGTTAATATAAAAACCTAGAATCCAAATATAAAATAAGTTCAATAAAGGGTGGAGCCATGAAACTCTTCCTTTTGGATATGGATAGGGTGGGGGACCGGACCAGTTTCAGTGGTCCTTACAATTAAAGGTATTAGAATATAAAATTGGACCTAAATTAAAATTCCTTAAATTATTTTCTTTTATTTTCCTTTTTCTTATATTCTAACTCTTTTTTTATTTTTTATTTTTGGTAAAGCTTTATCCTAACTCTTAAATTCCCAATTCAAAACACTATTAAATGGATATTGGAACCCACGTAACAGATTAATTAGATCAAAATAAATGCTAGAACCAAAAAAAAAAAAATTTAATGATTGGAAAAGTTCCTTAAATAAAACTTTGAAAAGCTCCATATATTTTTTTACCAAAAAAAAGAAGGCTACATATATATATATAATATTTTATGAAAAGAAAAACTTCATATATAATGCATGCATCATCTAATTAAATACTACTAATTTATGTCAACCCTTGACATAGACTTCATAAAATAAAATAAAATAATACCAA
The DNA here is from genome assembly GCF_013358625.1 of Macadamia integrifolia. Lineage (NCBI taxonomy): Eukaryota > Viridiplantae > Streptophyta > Magnoliopsida > Proteales > Proteaceae > Macadamia > Macadamia integrifolia. Next base: position 32,902,961 of record NC_056562.1, read on the forward strand.
AAACTCTTAACACATACAATCTATCAAGTTTTGGACATGTATAAGGGGACCTGATCCTTTGGATGTGAACTAATTGCTAAATTATGTTGTGGGATGGGGGATGGGGGATGGGGGATGGGGGATGGGGGGGAGGGCTAAAGTCCCATATTCGGCCTATGGCCCTAGGTCATAGACTAGCCAAAATAAAAGAGATGAGAGAAAAATAAGGTAAAAATTAAATATAAGGGTTCACAAAAAGGAAGAAGTTAAATATAACGGCAAATGATTCTCAAATCAAGGTGGGAAATTGCCCAAGTGAGAAGGTGGAGCTAGACGAATTTTGTTTGAGGATAGAAAATGTCAGTATGAACTTCCAACAATTTATTATGTAAGAGGGTGTGAGAAGAAATCCCCACCTTGTTATTGTGGGGATCTTTTCCCCAAAATATAAGTATAATCTCATGGTAAAAATATAATTTGGAAGCTTCCATTTATAACCATAGTGGTTAAAAGAATATTGCAACCACTTCCCTGTTTTGCTACTTGGTAACTTAAATAGGATTGGAAATTTTATAGACATATAGATCCTAATGTATTCTAGTCACATGTCAAGTTTCAGTATATCAGATTTTGTCATGTGAGAAAATATAAGCTAAGACTATAAGAGGGTGTTTGGATAAACACTTGGAGGGTATGACGTTAGATAGAAAGGTACATAAATGATTGCATGTGAGATCGAAATTTGACATTTGGCCAAGCTAGGCGACAAAGTCAGTTTTTATTCAGGTATTTCTATACATTTTGGTGTTCCATAATTTTCTCAATTATCTTTGAATTTTTAACTAATGTTTTCATCTATTCTTTTCTAAATGTATAATTTTAGATTTTGTTAAAATTTTATAGGTATATAGTGAATGATAAAACCTACTTGTGCATTAAATGTTAGGAATTAGTGGATTGGAATGTTGGAGATATTAAATGGAACGTGTTTTATCAGTATGTATCTACCCTTGTCCTTGTCATACTTGTTAATTTCTATCATTGTGTTGGTGTAGGCCACACTCTCAAATAGAATTAATTTTCTCCATTTATTTTCTTGGAAAATGCTGTTTAAGCAAGCAGGATAGCATACACCCCGTGAAGATTTTCTATTATTTTCTTCTCTTTCCTCAAAAGAATTAATAAAAAGACGATATGAGGAGGCGTGGTTATGCCACTCTACCAGAGTGACTATTCCTTTATTTTATTACTTGTTAGTATTATTTATAGGGACTTATATTTTTACATTACAATATCATTATCTTTACATGAAAAATAGTTATCTAATGGCATGTGATTACTATAGAATATAATCCACGAACTTTACAGCCCAAAGAGTGTAAATTTAGGATCCGCTTACAAGATGAGAGAGAGAGAGAGAGAGAGAGAGAGAGAGAGAGAGAGCAAAAAAAATACATGGGCTTTTGGAAACACATATGGAAGTAAATCTTAATACCATAATTAAAATTAATTCATACCAAAAAATAAAATAAAATAAATTATATACACAAAACTTAGCTATAGTAGTGGATCCCCCACCCACCATTGTGTGGATGTTAAAAGGCTATAACCATCATAAACAAGTCTCCAATCTTAAAACTTAGTTCACCAAAGAAAAAAAAAACTCAAAATAGAAATAATTGGCTTCCTCAGGAAATCTAAGCTAGAAGAATTGCTAGACCAGAAAATTAGCCTAATGTTTGGGAGTGGAAAATAATAGTAATTCACTTGTTTTAAAGAGTAAGATACTATAATATCTGAAAACAAAAAATTTGGTAAGAATATCTGAAGCATTGAAAAGAAATGAAAATAAATATATTTCAAATATATATAGGTTAGTAATAATATGGACCACAATATATAGCTCATATATAAATAAAATTGTTTAGCATAGAACTAACCTTCACTAGTTGGATTTTCTGTTCCTATATTTGGATTGAGAATGCTCTTGCCCTTAAATTGAGTCTTTAGCATCCAACTTATGATAATTGATTTCCTCGAGTGATCTATATATGTATCCCTATAACTATTTTTATATCAGTTAACAACAATTATTTTATTTGACATCCATTATCCATGTTCTTGTTTATATTATCTGGTAAACATTGCTTCAGACATGTAATCATAAGATCAAATGGGTAATTGTAGACACCTCATTTATCACATTTTAAGGCATGCATTACAATATTGAACGAGTGTTCTTGATGAAAAGCAATGCCTAATTTATAGCTTGGGAGGCCTTATTTAACCCCCAAATTTTGGGGAGTATATGAAAAATAGAAAACATCATTTTTTTTTTTTTTTGTCAGCATGTAGGGTATTCAATTAAGTATAGAATATAAGTAGAAGTTTTATCAAATATCATTCTACAAGCAGTTAATATTGATAAGACTGGTTTTTTCCTTCATCAACAGTGAAGAGAGAATATCTTCATCTATCATTTTTTATGTTTCGATGACATCCCATGGTACAATTCTCTTCCCTAGTGATAAAAAAAACTATCTCCATATTGACAAAAGAACGACAACCAGCCCACACCCCTAGAAAAAAAAACAACTCAAATGGAGTGGTTTCCCTAAGCCAACAGGATGGGGGAGCACTTAATGCAGAGCATAGGACATGGTTTGTCAATAGAACACAAAAAGGAGAGTTTCAGGAGGAAATAGAGACAGAGAGTGTTAGGATAGCCTATGACGCTTGCTTAGAGAGTTTTTCCCAAACTCAAAATACTATTTGATGTTGTACCATTATATTATTGACAAATACATTTTTTTTTTTTTGCTAACGATGGGTATCCAGGCCTTCGGCCTAACTAGTCCCGCGGGTCCATATTGACCCCATAAACTACATGGACCGGGTCATACCGGGGTTGAATGAGAACCATTCAACTTTCACTAAAAAATAGAAAAGAGCACTAAACACCCCCGTGTGAGTGGCCTAAGGCGTAGGAGTCGAACTTAGGATGTCTGAGTTTACGACTCATACCAAATTCGTTGCTCACCACTGCACTTCCCCCTTGGCTATTATTGACAAATATAAATTGCTAGCATATCAACTTTCAAGAGGTGACAACGATCAACTTTCCACATGAACAAGGTACAATTCAATTTTACCAAAAAAAAAAAAAAAATGTACAATTCAAAGATTTTTTTTTTTATTATTATTCTTTTGTGGAGAATAAATTCAATACAAGCAAAAGGAAAATTGCCTATGTCGCGATAAAGGTTTCATCACAAAAGGTAAACATATCCACCCAATGGAAGTTTGAGAGAAATCTGCAAGTAAAACCGGAGATGATAAACCACCTAAACCCTAAAATTAAGTAATATATGCATTGTTGATTTGTAGTAAATCTTGTTCTTCCTCTCTCAGGCTGGATTTTTTTGTATTATAAATAAAAAGATCAAAAGCCCATCCCCCCTCAAGGCCTTGGTCTGAGGTGGGATCATCTTAGGCCCAGGATCCAGGCCCAGACTGGGTCAAAAATAGCCTTGGTCTGGGCTTTCCAACTAAAAGCTGAGTTTTTGGGCCTGAACCCAGCCTATTTCAAGCCCGAATTTTGAATAAAGGAGGCCTTTAGTTGTCGTTTTCTTTTCCTTGATCGTTCTTGTCGAGGGCCCAAAGGCCACTAAGGATGGAAGCCCAAGAGGACGGCTGGGGGTGGCCTCCTAGTTCCAATGAGAGAGGGCATTCAAGGAAAGTGATCCGATAGAAAGGAGACTTGAACAAACCACCTCTTCCCAGATTTGGCTCATCTTCAACTTGGTCCTCTAATTTTTGTCTAATTCTAAGACCTGCGATATATGTATATTTTCAAAATCGGATGATTATAGAAATTTTTTGAAGTTCAAATCTATTTTAACCCCTTAAATGCCTAATTACCACAACTATATGATTTAAAAAATATACAAGTGTCGAGCACATAGAGAGAATAGAACAATTAAGAATTGGTGACGGGTCGGATCCCCTCTCATTAGGACTTAGGCCAATGCATTGCAACTATTAAGCCACCACGGCACCAAGAGGAGCTTCCCGTAAGCGATAGTGAGTTATGGTTTGAGCCTTTGAAGGATCGTCTCCCAAGTCCATTATAATAATAAGCAAATGGATTAACAACTTGTACGATCACCTGATTGTACGAATTAACATCTAACATCTATCATTTTTGTTCTCAAATATATCCCTTATATCCGAATCAAAATCTTTCCATTTTTTCTATCCATGTTTTTCCTTGTTTTGCTACCTACAGAACGCGACACGTGGACAATAAGGAGACCAACGGTCAAGATTGGATGAAAATTATTACATCCGGTGCATTGGTCTTAAAGTTGTCCACGTATCGTGTTCTGCACGTAACAAAACAAGGAAAAACAGAAAAAAACAGAGGATTATTTTCCCTTACATCCTTGAAATTGCGGAATGAATGATGGATGTTTGCTGACTCGTATCTCCAGTAATGACTGCAAGCCTGCAACCCGATCGCCCGCAGCTGGTAATCCCTCAATCAATAACATTTGCAATGACAAAATTACCCCCAATCAAAACCCTCTTTCCCTCTCCGTTTTCCCTTTTCCCAACCCATCTCCTAAGCAGATTGCAGTGATCGCTGCAACCCGATCGCTCGCAAACGATAAGCGCTCAATCCGTCAATCTCAGATCGTCTTTCTTCTCTTCAAAATTCATCTTCAGAGCTTGGATTTGAGATCTGTAGTCGTCTTCAACTGGCTAATTCAATCCTTCTTGAAGGCGCTTCAAATGGCGCAGAAGAAGTGCTTCTGGGTGTGGGTGACTGCATCACTCATCTTTCGGCTCCTTCTGATATATTTCCCCAAAAATCTCAACTTGAGTTCTCGCCCCGAAGTCGCCACACCTCTCACTAGTCTCCGTCGCTGTAATCTCTCTCTCTCTCTCATATTCCTTTTCCATTTACTGTAACATTTCTACACTATTTTAGGTTGTTTCTGAGCTCTAGTCCTTTGTCCATGGTCGAATTATAATTCAGAATGTATTGTTTCTCTGTTCTGCAGTGGCCGAAGGTTACTGGTTAAGGCAGTCATCGATGTCTCCTTACGCAGGTTTGTTTCCTTCGCTTAGTGAACGACTGCATCTCTCTTTCTTTGTTTTCTGTTTCTCGGATCAAACAGAGTGATTGGGCTGTCTTCTGCAGGATCAATGTACCATGGTTCTCCGCTGCTGCTGTCCATTCTTGGGCCTTTAACTGTTAAGAGGTGCCCAATTAGCTTAATCTACTCACAGCTTTAAGTAGTGTATGTGCTGGATTTTCTGGAGTATGGACAATAGAGTATGATCAATATAACTTCTATTATTTTTCCTTGGTGATGCAGAATTGAAGGGCAACCTAGTCATCTTATTTGCAGGTGACAAACTAGTTTACTTCTTGCTGTTGTTGATCTGTAAATTCTATTTAATAATTGCTACTGAGGGAAAAATGCATATTGTTTTGGTTGTTTTTACTTGCTTTTAACCTTTTAAGTGGATCCAACATGCCAGCAGCTTTACGGTCTGTACATTTTTCGTTTGAATTGGCCTCACCGTTTGAGAATGATTAGCATGTGCTCTTCAGAAACATGTTCACTTTGGTCCTGAGAGGCTTCACCCCTGTAGTTTTTCTGTTTTTATGAGATGTTGGTGGAAGTCCTCCGCAGGATCTTTGCCACCCTCACCCCATCCAAGAGATATGGACTAAAAAGGAAAGAGAGAAGTTTCATTGATGTTGCATTCCTTTTGTGCTGGGAGAGAAAAGTTGGAAACTCTTGGAAACATCCAAACACACCAGAATTTCATCTTCCTCACTTTTAACTATTGTTTGTTCAAATGCTGGAAACAAGGATTTAAAGAAAGCAATGCATGAGAGTGACTTTTCTCTAATGCTCCCTCTGGTCACGAATAAAGGGAAATTAGGGGAAGTGAAATTATAAAAGGATAAATATAAATTTTTTAAGGGCAACATATATCTAGTTGGATTGACTAGCTAAGCTTATCTGGTCAACCCAAAAAGCTGCCACATGCCATGTCAGATGAGACCCAAATTTTATGGACAACCCCCTGGTCCTTTGCATCATGTCAAGTTTCAACCCAAACAGAGTTTTCTTAGTGGAAAAATAGAGATTTGAAGATACAGGATTGTGTGAGAGTGCACAGATTGGTCAAAGTACCATATGGATGCATGGACATGCATGGGGATGCACGCCGATAAACGGGGAATAATTGGTCTGATTTTGAGTCTGAAATTTGACAAGTTGTCTATCCAGACCGTCCACTGTCTATCAACGGTTGGAATTGCCACATTATTTTGTCATGTGATAGAATTAGATGGGCCACTAAGATGAGCTTATCTACATTGGACCATGAAGTGGCAATTTTCCTTTTCATAATCATGATTGTGTAACTAAAAATGTTACCAAATAGATGATTAAACATTTAAATAGCTCCTTCTCTCTATCACACTTTCCCATTCAAATCCAAGGAATTTGGTTCAAAATTGAAGTATAATTTAATTACTATATTTAGCGAGTTTTTTGAGTTAGTTGCACAATCATTATTGGTAAAGATTAGAAAATTTTCCTTTTTCTTTTTGTTCAATTTCATTTCCTTTCCCTCTACTTCCAACCAAAGAGCCTAATGCTTATTCTGTGAGACATTTTTATCATGGGACCTGATGTCATTTCACTCTTCCTATTTCACCTCTTACGAGAGGTGTTAAAGGGATACTGCCAATTGCAACACTGTCTTGTTGATTAAGGAGTTGGGACAGAAATGTTTATTAATTTTGACATTTCCTGTTAGGTTATCTTTTATCCTGGCCTTTGGGAAGTCAAATAATAAAGTCTTATTTATTTTGACATTTTCTGTTGGGGTCTTGACCCCAGGGAATTTGACTATTTAATTCTATCACTGTTATTTATTTTCCATTGGTCAGGAAAAAAAGCAGTGAGAGGTTCAATTTGAAATCTCTTATTTGAATGCAAATTAGTACATTCATTTCCTCATCAAAGTGTTCTAATGTTTTTTTATTTAATTCACATATATTAACCTTTCTTTAGCTGAACTCTTTATGTCAACACATTGTGGACAGTTTGTTGTTTGTGGTAGCAGATTTTGTTACTGCAATGCTTATCCGTGCTACTGGTCAGAATCTTCAGTTGGTATATAGACAGAGTTTGAAAGCACTAAGAGTTGCCACATCTGGTTAGTTTCAAATTATTTAAAGTGCAATTTTATTTATTTATTTATTTATTTTATTTTTTAAGTAGGACTTTGATGACCAGTAGTTCAAGGGAAGAATCTGGGGAATTGGATATGTTTCCGGTCCAGGATTCCCTTCATGATAGCTGGTTGGAATCAACGGTTGGCCTTAGTTCTAAATGTCATTTAGCAAAGAAATCTAGGTAGCCTGCCTGGAAGATCTGTCAAAAGGAAACAAAATATATGTATGAGCTCTCACACTTTTCTACCTAGATCCTTGTGTAATACAGCCACTGCATGCCAACATATATATATATATATATATATTGGGTCAAGTTCTTCTTTTGACAGGTTCTTTTTTCTTATGGAATGATTTATTTAATTTTTAATGACTAATGCACTGAATAAGTTTTTATATAATGTTCAAGTTTTTACGTTGAATTTTGGTTTTCGTTCTAATTTGTCCATTTATTAGCTGATGATTTGCACCACCTGTGTTATTTTCAGAGATTCTCTCTGCTGGAGATATTGCTGCTCTTATATACTTATGGAATCCTTTAACAGTAGTCACTTGTGTGGGTTATTCCACATCTCCCATTGAAAACCTGATGATTGTCTTGACCCTTTATGGAGCATGTTCACGTAAGAAGCTACTCAACTTTTCCAAGTATGTCTATGTTACCATAGTTATTTTGCATGGCTTGCTTGCATTTGCTGCTAAGAGGTCAATTTATCTGTTTTCTGATATGCTCTTTATTTTTCTATATCAGGCTTTTAACTATTGTTTGCTCTTTAAAATAGAATATGTGATTTTTTCCCCTGTTGTGCTATTCTTTGTGAAACTTAATTGCCTTTGTTGATGCTCAATTTTTCTTCCTCCACCTCTTGTTGAGTAAATCCGATGGACTTGGCATTCAAGGTTTAGCAGTATGTTAAACATTAAAAATGCATTTCTCATTCAAAATTTCTTCCAATTAAATTTATGCGCCATTTGTTTCTTACATATGTCTTGTCGTTCACATCTTTTCCTTTATGGGATTGCATGTAATCCTAGGTTTTTTTTTTTTTGGGGGGGGGGAGGTGTGATTTCATAGGTTTGGTAGGACAGAACCATGAGTTGTCATTGTAGCTCTATCCAACTAATTTGAAGGTGGCTACAGGAAGTCCTGATTCATCATGCCATTCCCTTTAGTTCATATATTTCTGTAAATCTGAGACTTTTCTTATTACCACTTTTATGGCTCTATCTGCATCCCTTTGAGACATCCATTGTCCTTTTAGGGCCTGTTACTCGTATCAAATCACTCTTAAGACTGTACATTTGTTAGCCTTCATTTCCATTACCAAACCATGTCACTTCCATTCTTGAAGGGACTAGGATATGACAATATTGTCAAAATTTCACTGTAAAAACATTTCACTTTTTATATATCTCAGTGGGTCTGAAATATTATGCGAAATTTTGGAAAAACCTTGATTATTTTTATGCTATTTCCTTGAGTATAGCTGTTTTTGTGTCAGACTGTTGATCATAAAAATTGGAGTTACGAGTATCTTTGATGGAATTGATGCTACTATCAAATTTTAAAAGGATGTGCAATTTTTATTTATTTATTTTTTAATTTGGAGTGTGGAATAACTATTCCAAGACACATTATTTTGTGATATTTCTTTTATGAAAACATACACACTACTGTAACATACATATTATGCTGTTGATCCTTTACTGGTAACTATTAATATAAGATTGGATCAAAAGTGATCCAATCTCGATCCAATCTCAGGTAGGATCTTTAGTAAATTCAATAAAAATTAGATTCAGGGACAGGTAGTATGAACAAAACAAAAATAAGAGAATAAAGGGAAGAATGGGGGTAGGGGAATGGCTATCTCAGCCTGGGTCTCTCACCCTCAGTTATCTCAACTAATGATCATCCTTTCTTAGGGAATAATTTTGCAGACATAAAAAATAAACTTTCATTCAATCAAATTCGTGTTCAATGTTGTAGACTCTTACAAACTTATATAGAAGACTCAAAATTGACTCAAACGCTAAAAAGGAAAGGCCTAACCCAATCCTTAACTAATTGGGAAACATAAACTGACTAGAAAACTGAAATAACAGAGAATATAGACTCAAAACAGGACTGTAACTAAACTAATGAATTAAATCTCGTTTTCCTACTTTCTACCTGTATTTTCGGCCCATGAAAGTGGCCCATTACAAAGAAAACCCATGGGATCAAAGGCCCAACACACATATAACTCAACCCAATGTTTATTTCCAATAAAATAAGCCCATTAAATGACTTATTTGCAACAACTATTTTCCCGAAGCCATTTTCCATTTACTTTGTATAATCTATTGACTACTAGGGCATGTGATGGATCACAGGTTTGGCTCCCTTGGCGGCATTTGGGTGGGTCATTTCAATGCATTTGTCTCTTTATCCTGCTATCCTAATAATACCAGTAAGTGTTGTTTCTTCAGTTCCCCTAGGCCTTTCTATACGAGATTTCGAGAGGCAACCCACAATGGAATCCTTATAATTTGTTAATTTTTCCTTGATAAATCTCCAGGTGATTCTTTTAGTAGGATATGGTCCTGATGCTCCTCCAAGAAAGTTGTTCCTGAAAGGAAACTTTGGTACAGATGGAAGTGACCCCTCAAATCTTAGCTGCTATCAAGGCAATGAAGTGACAACTCACAAGATGCTCCCAATTAGACCTTTCTCGTGGAAACCTGTCATGCATTTCATATTCTGGGCATTCATCTGGTCAGTTTATGTTTTAGTTCTCTGCAGCATCTCCCTCAAACAGTATGGGGGACTTTGGGAAATGCTCAAAAGGTTAGTTATACATAGAACCATATATGTTCTTTGCACTGGGTTCATAGAAATAATGAAGCATTAAGGGAACTAGTGTCAAAACCCCACCCCCACTGCCGCCACCATTTGCTATTCATCAAGTTTTTTTCCCTGATGACGGGAGTATATGGTTTTTTTTTTTTTTCCCATAGTTGTTTTTCACTTGGAGAGATTGAAATATGTTTTCCTTTATTTATCCGCAATCAAAATGCCAAGCAACACTTTTAAATTTTCGATAACTAGATATGCTCTTTACTCTACCATTTCTCTTGATCATCCATTTTCTTCAACTTGCAGTTGACAGGGCAAATGACCATATTTCCTTTTAGAAAGGATGCATGGAATTGCTTTCAAAATCAACATTGCTAGACCTCCACCTGCCTCTACTTTTCTTTTCTAGATAATTATTGTGAGATTTTTTTTTGGGTGGTGTATGGTTGATTAAGAAATGCTCAGGACCATAGTTTTTAAGGCGGTAAGGAGACGGAGGCGTTTGAGGGTCTTTCGGAGCGCCTTAGCGATAAGGCGGGCATAAAGCGTCGCCTTATCAACTAAGCGTTTATGTGTAATTTTTTTATAAAATCAATCTATTTGGTTCAAATCCTAGTTGAATCATATTACTCATATGTTAAATAAATATTAAAGGTTCATATTCATACCAATGTAAGATATTCATCAAGAAAACAAATCAATAAAGTGAATAACTAAGTTCATCTTCATCAATCATCAATCATCAATCATCAATTTAACATATAATATAAATACATAATTATGAAACAAAATTATAAATATAAAGAAAAGAAGACATAAAAAATGCAAGTATTTATTATACTTACCTCTATGATGCCAAAATGAGTGCCTAAGCCCTAAGGTCATCCACTATATTTCTACTCTTATCAAAGAAGAATGAAGCTCACCGTTGCTGGAGCAAACTCACCGCTGCCAGAGCAAAATGGTCGCCTAGATCAGTGGTTCTTCCTTGTTCCTTGATTCCTTATCAAAGCCCTTTCTTAAAACCCTTGACAAAATCCAAACCCTGTTTGTGAATCGTTTTTTTGTTTTATTTGTTTTGGTTATTTTTGGTGGAGTAAAGCTGATCCCATACATCTCAAGTGTTAACAAAACAATACACCTACCAATAAAAAATCTATATTTGGAATCTTCATCAAGTAATTTTAACATATGTTTAAAAAAAGAAAAAAAAAAAAACCCCCATAAGGCGGAGCATTACTTTATCATCTATAGACCGCATCAACGCCAAGGCGCTGCTAAGGCCTCGCCTTACCAGCGCCTTAAAAACTATGCTCAGGACTGATGAATTAGTTGAACAGGTGGTAGGTTTTTAGGCTCTTGTATTAAAATTCAGCAGTGTACTAACAATTGAATGCAAAGGTTTAGAGGTATCTAGGTTAGGTTTTATGGGAGTAAATGTGATTCAGATTTGAGAGAAGGATCTGCTTGTGATGGGCTTAAGAAAGAGAAATAACCCTGCTGGTACATATGCCGCAGGTATAGAGAAGCAACAACTTCACTTTCAAAACAAACTAAATCAGTCCATTAATCAAGTCGTATGGCTGTCTAAGCATTACATTTAACTATAATAAAGCTGTAAAAATAAAAGAAAATCAAAGATGGACTCTTAACTCTTTCTCCAATCTATGGCCACTAAACTAACGATATACTTAATAACAAAAGTAATCAAGACCCCTGCTCTACATGAAACTCGTCCATATGTAGATCCTTTGGAAAATGTCCTAAGCTTACTGAAAACTACCCTTATCTCCTCCAAACAAGGTCACACAAATAGGAAATACTTTATCTAACAAAATAACTTCCTAACTAATAGCAAATGGATCCCACTACTAATACTAACTACCTTATCAAACTACTAATTTTGTGTACCCCTAGGGACCTAAAATTTAGACTTTATAATCGAGCCTGTTACAAATAAAAACATTTAAAATAAAATCCCATAACCAAGTACTATCAAATCAAGTTCTAATGTTGGACCCATAGTTGTCAAGGCGTCGCCAAGGCAACGACTAGGCGTCCAGGCGGTTTGCCTGGGGCCTAGGCGACAGTCGCCTTGTTGCACTGCATGTCGCCTTGTGTTTCGACACTTATTTATGCCAAATATCATTCAAGTAAATATTTGTTATTTCATTTACTTAAGATATTATTCATAAATAAGCAAATACCCCCTATTTGAATCCAATAAAAATAGTTTAAAAATCAAATTCAAAAAGGATAAAAAGTCAACCCCCCAGTCCAAGAACAAAAATTGGATTTTTGTTATAGGGACGATTTTCAACTCTTAAATGCTAGGGTTTTTCTCAATTATGAAAATTTTATAAATTCTATCATGTTAAAACATTGCTAAAAACCAAAAGTCCGGTAAAATAATATTTTGTTTTGATATTCATAAAATTATTTTCATTCAGACAATTTTAACAGTATTCACGCACTTAAAATAAGTTTGACTGAAGCATAACTTTGTCATTGCAACTTAGATTTAAGTAATCTTTGACTTGTTAGAAAGCTGGTTTCATGTTATAACTAATACAAAAAGTCTCATGTAAAAATAAAATCATTTGACTAGTCAAACTTATTATAGAAAAAGAGCATTTATCTAAATGTTGATTTTTTTATAACTTAATATGACTTAATGTTAATTTTTTTATGATTTGATGTGGCTAAATGTTGATTTTTAATAACTTGATGTGGCTTAATCTTGATTTTTTCAGATACAAGGTATATATAACTTACTAAATAATGTTAGAAAATACGAAAAATAAAAAATAACACTTGTTCGCCTTGTTCGCCTTCTCGCCTAAGCGCTTAGACAACCCTCCCCCGCCTTGGTTCGCCTTGGCACCGTGACAACTATGGTTGGACCAAAACTGTATTATTCCCTTTTCATTGAAAAAACTTGCCCTCAAGTTTTGTTGAATGGGAGAATCATCACTTCTTGATTGGCATCGACAATCAACCGCCTTGATTCAGCGATCCAATGCTTCTCTTGAATAACAAGGACGTATTCAATGATTGTCAAAACTTTTATGTTGAAGATCTCTTGAAAAAGAACATATTCCACTCATTCGATCTCTATTGGATCGATCGTGATTTACTCCTTTGCAGCAGAATCATTTGTAGGGGACTTTTGATTGTTGATCAGATCATGGATCAATTTATCTTGAATTCCAATCATGGTCTCGAACGATACCTTGATCAACTCATCTTTTGGATCATCCATGCATTGTTCAATGAGTGAGTGAGATTGTTTGTCAAAGAAAGACTCTATGCTATTAGATTTGATGAGCAATTGGTTCTTAAATTCCTTGCAGTACCACCAAGTCTCTTTGAGATTCACTTCAACCTTTCGTAAGTTCTCTTGCATGGCATATAGTTGTTGGCTAGTAGCAAACAAAAGGTTAGGAAGGGTAGAATCCATGGTATCTATGGCTAGGTTTGGCTTTGATAACAAGTTGATGCAAATTGGAGAGAGGGTTCTATATGGGAAATGGAGAGAATATGGTTGAATCCATAAGTGTTGTTGGATCACTTTTATCTTATGTCTTTGTTTTTAGAGTTAGATGATGTCATTTATGTATTGTCATTTAGATGGAATCAAATTTTAGATTCTAAGCTTGATAATTGAAGTTGTTTTAATATTGGTAATGAAAAATTTATTTTCTATTTTGTCTCTCTTATGGTTGGATATGTGTTATTGTGTGATGGCCTCCAGGCAATGGTACCTGAAATTTGATAAAATTGTACTTTTTTTAGATTAAAGAGAATGTACTGTGGACTGGTGCATTTATCTCAACATCAGTGGAAGTATATTAATTTTTCCGTGTTAGAGAGAAAGTGTGTGTCACAAATTGTTGTAGAACATATTGCTTTAGATAATATATCCACTAACTGAGGGATTGACTTTAACAGTTTTTTGGAGCATGTTTAAATCCTTCAATGCATTTTATTAGTGGGAGTTTTCCTTTTAATGAAATCAGTTGCAATTGACTTTGTGAATTTTATTTTATTCTCAAGAATATCTATGCATTGTTTTCTTATTATGGCCGTTTGTTTATTATGTGTGCACACTTGGTTATTTGTGTCCGTTTAGTAACTGAGGCTTTGTGGTGTATTTGTTTGCTTTGTAATTGAGGTATTTTGAGAATACAAGTACATTAATTTACCAGTAAAGCCTCCTTTTGGATTGAGAAATTGTGCTGGTGCTTTCAGGACATTCCAATCCTAGTGAGCTTCCTTAACTGATGCTCATGAGCTTTTTGAATGAAATAGCTATTTTGGGCATATCTAGTGCTTTCATGGGAGAAGCACCATGTAAGGACAATGCCGGTGGGCTTCCATGTATGAAGCAGCTATAGGGGCTTATTTTGTTAGAAGACTAGACCAATTTGAAAATTACTTCACTATTGCATGTAACTTTCATTCCACACTTTCATATTATACAACATAATTTGGTGATTTTATAAGCTATTTGACGTATTTGATCTCATATATTTCCAAAAGTGATGATCCACACAGTTGGATGTTTTTGTAGTCTCCTTTGGACCAAGACGTTTGTTGAAGATGTGTACTCCATTCAACATTTCTCGTTTGTGGCCACCTTTTGTTTTGTTTAATCCAAAGAATTGTTTTAATAAAATGTTTTTAATTTAAAACCAATGATGTATATTGCCCAAGTGGGAGAATGTAAGGTTCATTTTTTGTGGGCTAACATGGCCCTTGATTTGTTTTCAGTGAAGTATTATTACTGTTGGAGTAAGCCAGTTAAGTCTAATAGTAAAAAGTGATTACATATTAAGATGTTTGATTTTATTTGACACACCTTAATTAGTATGAATAATATGCTTATATGTGGTCCTACATCTGATATCCTTTGATAGGAAAGGAGATTTTGTTTTCTATTGCAGGGTTGATCTCTACTATCAGTCTATATATATTGACATTGCCTATTAAATGTACGATGAAGAAATTTTAGTATTTGGAAAAAAGAAGATAGTAGGCAAGATCAATGGTCGTCAAAGACAGGGAATCGTTCGTTCAATTAGTCTTCTTTTACTATGGATTTTTTTTTATTGGGTAAATTCTACCATGGATTCATGTATGCGTAAAACTCGCATCTACATATTGAATTGCATATTCATATGAATCTCTATGTTTGTTGTATTGGATGCATTAATTTTATCAATGGCCCGTGATAGACTAATACTTCTAATGTAATATTGAGAATCATATGAGCATACAAGTCAATCTAGCGATGGGTGTAGGCATGTCTGGATCCTTGGTAGAAGCATGTTTGCTCCCAACTCTCTTCTCTCTGTGTGACGACTGTTGGTCTTGTCTACCCTCTTCTCTATTCTCAACACTAGGATTTCTTAGTTGTACACTTAATGTGCCAATGCCGACAATATATAGAGTAAGGGTAGGTATCAATGTGCAAAAGGAAACAAAATCTCCTCTCCCATTAAAAGATGTCAGAATTAGGTCCATGCATATACAAAATATTCATACCAATTAAGATGTGTCAAATAAAGTCCAATATCTCAACATGTGATCACTTTCCATTATTGGACATAACTGAGTCTGTCTGACCTACTCCCACAATAGTTAGCACTTACTAATCGGTTTTATAAAACAAGATCAATAATTGTGCTAGCCCACTGAAAAGGAAACTTTACAATCTCCAATTTGGGCAACAAACGTTATTGGTTTTAAATTTTAATATTTTATTAAAATGACTCCCTAGATTAGATAAACAAAATGTGGCCACAAACAAAAGTATTGAATAAAGTATACGCTTTAAGAAAAATGTCATGGTCTAAACAAGACTACAAACACCCAACCCTGTGGACCAATACATCTAAATGGTATGAGACCAAATATGTAAAAGTACTTGTAACCTCTTTGACTTGGGCTGTATATTATGAAAGTGTGATATGGAAATTATATGAAATAAAAATCAACAATGCCTCCTAAATGCATAAATTTCACCCAAGGAAGCTCAGTGAGACTGAGTCAAAATGTCTTAAATCACTCTAGTACAAGTCCTCAATCCAAAAGGAGAAGCTCTACTTGTAAACAAAATATGTGTGTACTTTCAAAAGACCTCAGTTACAAAAGGAGGTAAATACACTATATAGCCTTAGTTACCAAAAGGTGGCAAACAAATAATCAAGTGTGCAGATATTAAAAATGGCCATAAAAAAATGATGCATAAATATTGATAATGTGGGAAAGAGAGAGAGAGAAGACAGAGAAAAGAGAGGCAACAACCTCACATTCAAAACAAACTAAACCAGTCCATTAATCAAGTTGTGAGGGCTGTCTAAGCATTGGTGTAATTATAAAGCTGTATAAATAAAAAGAAGTCGAAGACAACTCTAACTTTCTCTCCAATCATTGGCCATTGTTGGAGTCCCTAACTAACCAAATACTTAATAACGAAAGAAAATGATATTACTCAACAAGAAACTCTTCCCTACGTAGATGCTTTGAAAAATGTCTGAAGCTTACTTAGAGCTAACCTTATCTCCTCCAAACAAGGTCCTACAAAAGGATAGATTTTATCTAACAAGATAACTTCCTAACTAATAGCGAATGGGCCCCACTACTAGCACTAACTACCGAATTAAAGTACTAATTTTGGGTGGCAAGAGCCTCATTTACGGGGTATGCTCTTTTAATTTTGTGTATCCTTATGGACCTAAAAATTGGACCTTATAATTGAATCCATTACAAAGAAAAACATTTAAAACAAAATCTTGTAACCAAATACTATCAAAACAAGCTCTAGTCTTGCACCAAAACTGCATTATTCCCTCTTTGTTGAAAACCCCGTCAAGTTTTGTAAAATGAGAGAATCATCAGTACTTGATTGGCATTGACAATCAGCCACCTTGATTTGACGATCCAATGCTTCTCTCGAATATCATGGATATATTCAGTGACTCAAAATTTTGACATTGAAGATCTATTGAGAAAGAATAAATTCCTTTCATTCGATCTCTATAGGGTCAGCCGTGATTTACTCCTATACTAATCTTCCATAGGAGACTTTTGACCGTCGATCAATGTCTTTGATTCTGATTATCTGCTCCTCTTGAGGGTCTTCATCGCCAAACAATTCGTTGATCAACTCATCTTCTAGATCATCCACACATTGTTCAATGGACAGACTTTTCCGTCTAGATGTGGCCCCCATCACTCCCTACCCCTCTCCCCCTATTGTACGTCCCCACCCCTCTCCCCCTATTGTACGTGGTCTTGATGGGCCACAGTGAATGGATTCCTATTCACCGTGGCCTTAGGAAAACTCGATCCTTGTTCAATAAGTGAGATTAGGTTGTCGAAGCAATTGGTTCTTAAATTCCTTGCATTGTCGAAGAGTCTCTTCAAGATTCACATCAACCTTTTGCAAGTTCTCTTACATGGCTAAACTTGTTGGTGGATAGCAAAAAAGAGGGTAGGAAGGGTAGGATCCCTGGTCATAATTGTCAAGGTAACTATGAGACCATTGAAGTCTACAAATGAACAAGGGTTTAATAAAAGAGATTATGAGTGAGGGTTTGAACTGGGTAGTTAGGCTGCAATGTGGTTTTAATGGAAATTAGTGAGTTTAGAGGTTTCCTCTAATGCCTGCTGAGATTCAGGCCTAACAGTGTTGGCTGTGCGATGGAGATCATGGTCATCCGTTGAGGCCAATGTCTTGTGGGATGTTAGAATTTAACTTGTGAATAAGATGTAGATGGTAATAACCGTTGTCTTTACTCTGTTTTCCACAAGGGATCTTGATTCATGTACAATTTTGTTCATTTTTGAGGTTGTTGATTACAAATTGTCAATATTGAAACAATTTAATAAACCATTTGTCTTTCAATAGCTAATTTGTGGCTGGGTGTTGCAGAACACATGGCTTTATTCTAACTGTGGAAGATCTTTCCCCAAATATTGGTGTCTTATGGTGAGCTGGTAGCATATTTTTTCTCTGGATAGCTTTAGATACGATGAGAAATTTCATCTGTTGTACTGGTATGCTCATCCATGTAACTGAATGCAGGTACTTCTTTGCAGAAGTTTTCAACTTCTTCAGAGGTTTCTTTTTAATGGTTTTCCATGTGAATATTTTATTTATGATATTGCCATTGGCTGTACGCCTCAACCACCGGCCGTGCTTTCTGGCTTTTGCATACATTTTGATATGTTCAATGCTTAAATCTTATCCATCGGTAAGTTTCCTTTATCTATGTTTTATGCTGGAATATATATTTATCCCTCAACCAGGCCTGTCTAATATTTTATCCATTTCTCCTGCAATCGATTGTTATAAAAATATTTTGACTTGTATTCATTAGAAGATTCTGACTCTGTCATACTTTTATGAGATAATTTGATATACATTGGTTACAGAGTTCTGTCAGTATTCTATTTATGATATTGCCATCAACCATATACCTGGACAACTTGCCATCCTTTTTGACGATTTTGTACATTCGATTACTTGAGTGCTTAAACTAACCTCCCTTGAGTTTCATTCGTGTATCCTTTATTAAAAAAATAACTTTGAAATGTATCTTTTGAGATTTGTTCCAATTTTGTAGGGATGTATCAATTTTTTTTTTTAGGGGAGAGGGGAGGGGTTGTGGTCACTTGCATTTGAAGAGCCAAGGACATATGATTAGATGATCCTTTCTAACATAATGGAGTCGTATCAAATTTGAAATTTTTTTCTAATTCTTATATATAAAAAATAAAGAAAAATTAATGCTGTCCTCTACCTTTGTGTAACTAAAGGAATTTTAACTGAAAAAATTAACCTGAAGGGTAGAAGCCTTGAGTACTTGTAAATTGTGAAGTGTAAATACCACTGAAATTTGTTGTCTAGTCCATGCAATGGATCATGCTATTTTTCAGCCCCATCATCTCTTCTTCTTCTTTTTTTTTGGTTGCTCTAGCTGATTTTTTGGGAACTAGAGTGGACTTAACCAGTTTGCCATCTCTTTAGATTTCCGTTCACTGGTTTGATCTGCCTTCTCTCCAAAGTTGCAGATCTTTGTATGCTTCTGTCGCTATCTTGTGCAGGTAACATCTTGGTCTTTCGCAAAGTCTTCTGACATGGTGTTTGATATCTGAGGATGTGTTGAGATGCTTTGAGGCTGTTGGCAGTCTCTGTTCTTTGGATCAATTTCTTCAAGTGTTAGATTGTCGGGATATTTTGGGATTGGTGACATACCAAGGGGGAATTCCGTACAGCATCCAAGTTTTCGATCATGTTGTAGATTTCAATTTGGGCTCAATTGGGTCCATTCGGAATTCAATCTAGATTTTTCATCCTATGATTGAGATTATAAAAACCGATATTCTTGGGATTGAGGTGATCGGTTCAATTCAAAATCCATGACTACGCTCAAAAACACACTAAATACCATCTGCATTTATTGAAACTCTTTTTTGAATGACAATATTATAGTATGGTCCTTAAATAGAATTAACATAAGGAACTGGAACAGTCATTGTTATTGAGACTTCCATGGAGCTTGGAGCTTCTGAACTTTGCTACTATCTTTCTTTTCTTGATGGAATTTTTTAAATTCTAGCCTTAGAAACTGGTCTTTGCTCCTTCTTGCCCCGCCCCACCCCACCCCATTGTTGTGAGCAGACAGCAAGTAATCTTGGAGCCGTCTCCGAACCGCATCTTTACATTTTCCCTGGCAAAACAAACATGATGGAAAACTCACGTTCATTGGACTGGAAACCACTATTCTATTATTGCAACTTTGCTTTTCAGAAAGAGATTGATTATGCCACATGAAGGTCACAATAAAGATGGTGTTGGCACTGTAACTCTGGCCATCACTGCAATTTCACTTAGCTATGAATTCTGTCTATCCATTAAAAGCAATGAGATACTTTTCATAGACAATGAAAGGGCAATTTCCTTTTCCAAGAATGAACTATTTCACAGCTAAATCAGTAGGCTGAGATGTCTGTATCTCTCCATAGTCCATCCAGTGGTGGAATCTGTAGTTCCAGACTTTCTGCTCCAACCATTAGAACGGGAACACTTTGTCAGCAATGCTGTTAAATTGGCCCAGCTTCGTGATCATTGCAGGGTTTCAAGTATTGGTAGGTATCGTACTGTGTCGGCTGATATGTATTGGTATCAGTAAGCATTGGTATGATACCTAACCGATACACTACTAATTTTGTTTTAAGAAAAGGTATCATACCGTATCTGTCTAAACGATCCAATACAGTTCGATACCATTGGATACTTATGCTTAAACTGCAGAAAACAGAGAGATGCGTAGGAGGAAGAAGGGAAGAACCAGAGCAGCAATAGCAGTGGCCACCCCCACCACCACCGCCATCAGAGCAGCAGCCAGTGTCCATAGCAAGAAAAAGAAGGAAACCAAAAAAAGAAAAAGAAAAAGACAAGAAAATAGGAAGAAGAGAAAGAGAAGGAAAAAAAATGTTAGATTTACAGACCAAAACAGGGAAAGTGGGAAACAAAGAAGGGAAGAAGGAAAAAAAGAGGAGAAGAAAACTTGCCTGTGGAGTCGCGGGAGTTGCCATCAGTCGTTGGGAGTCATAGAAATCTCCATGGCTCAGTGGAGTTGTGGGAGTCACATAAATTGGTGGACTGGAGTTTCAGGAGGCAAAACAGAGTGATGCAGGACAGGTTTGGGAAACCTAGAACAATTCTTCCTTTGCTGTCCTGCTGCCTCCTTGCTGTTAATTGATGAATTCCTATTGTGTTTGAGGCTATAATTTAAGATGAAAGTGGGGAAATAGGGACTGGTAGAAAAAGAATAGGGGAGAGTAAGAGGGTGGTAGCATAAGAGGGAAGAGTTAGGAAAGAGAGAGGGGATTGGCTTCACACCAAGTTTTGCAGGGAATCACTCATCCTGCAGAGAATGGGAGAAATCTTCCTCGTTCAACATCTTCATTCATTCATTGTCTTCCCATCATGAGTACAATGTGCCTTATAACATTACCCCCCCCCCCCCCAAAAAAAATCAGTTTTTTCCTAAAATGACTACCCACATAACTACAAATTAGACTTCTAAACAGTCATTTCCTACAAAAATTACCCATTTTACTACAACATTATAACAGAAAAACACAATAACAAAATAAGATATTCTGGCCCCAAATAGAAGTACAACAAAATAATAAAATAACTGCAGATAATGCTGGTCATCTAACCATAACGAAGTGACATGTGACTGCATATGTTTGCGTCTCCTCTGATAAGTCCTAAATCCTGGAATGATGTCCTCATCGCGGAGTTGATTGGTGGACTAGGGTCCTGGGAGGGATAAGGGTTTGAGGATCGACAAGTTCAGCCTTCTCTTTGTTTCTCCCCTTTTTTAGTTTAGTTTTTTTTTTTTTTTTTTTTCACTGATCCCATACATTGAAATGTATGGAAACTTTATAGGAAAGCAAATACAAAAGCCAGAAAAGACGTTGATTTTATACGACTACTCAGCCTTATATAAATTTATTTTATATAATAAAAAATAAAACATTGCAAACAAAAACATCATAATCACGTGTGATCGGACGTCCTATGAAAGCATATTGGATCTGACCACCTAACATCCTATGGTCGGACCTAATTAGTAATTACTGCTTATTATGATGTATTATGCTTCAAAAATGTATTTTGCATGCATCCTTATAATTCCTTGCATTTCTTGACTCCATGCCCATCTTTAATGTATCTTGCATCTCTCTGACTGTATGTCTCTTAAAATCACCCCTCTGATACAATGCCCCAATACAATACTTAAAACCTTGGATCATTGCATTCAAACTTCCATCAATCTTGAGCATTTCCATTTTTCATTTGGTCTTCTCCATGGACATGGTGATGACGGGCATCTTTTGTTCCCTCTCTGTCGGAACAACTGTTCCTGCTTCTGTAAGAATAGCAATAGCTAGTTGTCTCTGCAACCAAAGCACTTTTTCATCATCATTTCTGTCCTTAAATCAGCACTCTTCTTGCCACTCAAAGGTCCTATTACATATCTATTCAAAGTGCCGAAGCTCTGACCTTTGATGAAGGTAACTACTACTTTTTTTTTAACTCATATTATCCATTTTGTTTTGAACATACAAATCGATTGGATTGATCAATCTGAATTACGAAAAGCATCCAAATGGCTATCTCAGTCCCAGTATTTCAGATTGCAATCGAAGTTAAAACATTTCCAAATGCTATCCCTATCCATGATTCTCAATCTTCGGTTGCATGCCAAATGCCCTCCTAATAGGAGGGACTTGCCGTCTTCCAACTGTTATGTCGGTTCTCTCCTTCCTTTACACAGATTTTCCTCTGGTTGTTTATTTCAGGAAAAAGATATCATTTGGGATCCCAAAATTGAGAGATCTGAGAGACATTTAGCTTTAATGGGTTTAATGAGTCATCAACTCATGTGAAAAACATTGCTAAATCCATTTTACCTAATGAGTACATGCACTGTCATGCAAGCATCAGGGACTTGGTTGTTGGAAATCCAATCATCATTTGGAGGATGGAACAATGCATGTTAGTTTAGTTTGCATTCAGAAAATGCCTTTTTGGTTCATTTCTTGGTGGATTTGTTAATGTTAGCCGCATAACTTTGATACTTAATACTAATCCATAGGGAAGTCCCAATTCTTAACTCTTGTCCTATTATGGCAAACCTTAAGGGATATCTGCCTAAAGAAGGTATATGAATGAGCTAACTTGTAGGGTGTTGCTCCTTTTTTCATTTCTTAATTCATGTATAGAAGTGTGAATCTGATCATCTCCGAGATGAATTTAGGTTGGAGATTCCGCTCTGTACTTGGGGCTACTGGGCTTGTTTATCAATGAATTAGCAGGTAAAGCCTTAGTTGGATCTCAACTCTTTCTTGTGGTATGGTGCTGGTTGACATGTCGAGTTATCTGAGTATAATGACATGCAGACATGCAATTCTCTTTCTTCCTGTTCTGTGGATATATTGGAGTTTCTCTTCTCAGTCCTGTAATGCACAACCTGTGGATTTGGAGGGTACTCTCTCTCTCTCTCTTTCTCTCTCTCTCTCTCTATATATATATATATATACACACACATATGTGTGTGTGTGTGGAAGCTGACATGGAGGGAAGATACCTCTTTAAAATCCTTACATATTGATGAAATATGCAGGGTACTGGCAATGCCAACTTTTACTTTGCTACTGGAATTGCTTATGCATGCCTGCAGGTACGTCTTATTTGTGGATTTGTTGACTTCATACGTGAACATATCCAACTCCATTTCTAGTGATCCTTGCAAATCCGATCTTGTAAAGTTAGATAATTCCAACCCCCACTGCTGTACCAAGACAGCTATAGCTGACAGTTGGGGAGAATTAAATTAATTTTTTTTTTTCAAGAAGTAAAGGAAGCATTTCATACAATTTGTACTTTATTTATACATGTATTACATCCAAAATATATTTGTTGGTTTAGCTGGTAAAGCTCCTGGGGTCAATACCGCCAACCTCTGGCAAAATATGGAGGTGAAGCGCTGGGATCACCAGGTGCAGAATAGCTGAGTTTTTTTCTTTTTCTTTTTTTCTTTTTTTTTTTTTTTTTTTTTTTTTTTTGGGGGTTGGGGGTTGGGGGGAGATGTGGGGAACCCTCGAGTGAAATAATTCTATACTTCTGTTAATCTGATTACACTTATGTCCTTTTTTAGTTATATTGCTTCATGCTCTCTCCTCTTTGTGAAAGCTGAAAACTCTTGCAGATTATTTTGGTGGTTGAGAGCGTAGGTGCTATGCTGAGCCATGATAGGGCACTTAGAAAGAAATCAACTGCAAGTCCTTGAAATGGCTGGTTTTGGGGAGATTTTGACTATCCCTTGTGGCATATTTCCATCGGCTACGTGTTTTTTTGTAACCCCATAGCAGCGAAGGCATTGTGTCAAGACTCTATTCTGCTTGCAGTTGCTAACTGAATGAGATCTGCCTATTCTTACTTCATCTAACTGTGCAACCCTTGTGCTTACGGACTGGTTCCAGTGAACTTTGTTATCCAGCCTCGTGAAGCATTTCGCTCAGTTGGGAAAACCTTTTTTTTTATTTTTTACATAGTTTTGTGTGACATGTAAGTAGATTTTTTTAGTTATTATAATCTTTTTGTAATGGGTAATTGTTTGTATCATATTTGAGTTGCATTTACTCCAGAGTGGTTGAACTTGTTCCTCTGACTACCTTGTGGTTGAAACTATGTTGTTTTGATTGTGGAAAAAGTGGTTCTTGTTTAAGAACAAATGGTTGGGCCCTTTTGCAATCACAGGGACTCTGAGAATAAACTGAGTTCTACTAGGGTTGCAGGGAATGAATACCTAGGGCTCCTGTTTTGGACGAAACGTGAAACCAAGGAAGATTGACCTGGTCAAAGATGTCGAACCTTAGTCATGAGATCACAACATGGCTGTATATACTTATCATTGAAAGAATTTGAAGGAGCTTATGGGACGAATTATAGATTACAGTTGATGGTTATGGATTTTCTGATAAATCCAGTCTAGTACTTCCAATGATGGGTCATGGAGTCATGAGAGTATTGAGACTTTGAAATCACCTGAAACAAAGTGTATGGATCCTATGATGTATTCAAATTGGTCATTAGTTTTGGGTCCCTTCTGAGTGGGATTATTAAGAGTATTTAGTGGTGCTACTCTTCTGTTGTGAATGCTCAAACCCTTGTGAGATAGGGGTTTCAATGGTCGTCTGAGCCCTGCTTAAGTCTAGGTTGGGTATGGGCCTGGTGTCTAGCTAGTGTTGGATTTTTGGGCCACTTTTCCCGATGAGTTGGGAGCCCGAACCTACGGTGTTGCCGTTTTATTGGCAACATTCATCTCTATTCTGATTATCTGATATACCTTTTTCCCGTCTTTTTTTGGATAAAATTCCATAGAAGTTACAAATTATAAAAATGAGATTTTTTTTTTTTTTTTTTTGGTTGACATCCCTTAAGGTGTCAAATAATTCATAATCTTTTTTTTATTATTTTTTTTATCCACGTAATATAACACACTTCTTTCGTTGAGGATTTATTTTACGTGTTTTTGAAAAAATAATGTGCAAACACAATTCTTGGCAATGACATATTAGTAAGTACTCTTGAATTATTTTCTTTTTTCTTTTTTTAATTTAAATAACTTTTGGTAACAAAACAAACTAATCATCAACTGAAAAAAAAAATGGTAATCAAAAGAAGGTTACATGTTTTAAAGACACCTATAGAAGTATCATTGAGACAATCCTGATGAGGAAGAGAAAGAGAGAGATTAAATACCATCTTCAAATACAATCTCAACCATGGTTTTACAGCATGGGATCGGAATGTATATTGGTCATCTTTAAAATCATTATGGTATCGGATCGCCCGTATCAAATAGAAATACCCCTTCTTTACTTTATAAAATAATTTTTTGACATTTTTTCTTTTGATCCAAACTATTCAATCGATATAATAACGATCAGGTATCAAAATTGGATACTTGCCAAATGTATCTTGCGGGATCCAACACTGATACTTACAACCATAATATCAACTATTAAAAAGTTAGTAGATAAGCCTCTTTATCATTTTCTTGCCTTTGGGGGCATGAGAGAGAGAGAGAGAGAGAGAGAGAGAACCAAAAGGGAGAGGGACATACCATATTCAATCCTAGTTACAGCTGATAAAAGCTCTAGAGAAAGGCCTCTCATCATTTTCTCGCCTCCGAGTTCGTACAAGAGAGAGAGAGATAAAAGTTCTAGAAAAAGGCCTCTCATCATTTTCTCGTACAAGAGAAAGAGAGAAGAAGGGACAAAAGCAAGTGGATAGATGAATATGTTTATCTTAAAATGGGCTTTGTGAGACAATCAGGCTGTGTTTGGTAGTGGAGAAAATAAAAGAAAAGAAAATCATACAAAATTTGTACGAATTTCTCGAACCTCATTGTTATCTTTGTGTTTGGTAAGAAGATTCAGGAGTTTAAATTTAAAATTATCTTGGGATTCATACAATTTTAATGTCTGAAGGCAATTAAAAAAAGTTTTTTTTTTTTTCCTTTGGGCAACCAAACAGTATAATTTTTTCTTTTCTTTTCATTTTTTAACTTTCTTTTCTAAATTCTTTTTTCTTTTCTTTTCTTCTCTCGGCTACCAAACACAGCCTTCAGAGATCCTCTCTCACAAGGGATTCGATTCGTTTCTCACAAGCAACCATCCATCTCTCTTTCTTTTTGTTTCCTCTTCCTATTATTTACTTTTGGTTTTGGTTTTGGTTTTAGTGTTTCAAAGGTTTAGAACCAGTAAAAAAGAACTTCAAAGGTTGATCATTAAGCATTGTACGATAAGGACAGGTCAATGATATAAGAAATTATAAGAACGAGTCCAATATCCCCATGAGCTCCACTAGGGCGTCGAAGTTATTCGTTTTTAGCCTTTATTTCCATATATAACAGCAAGAAGATAAAAGAGATAACAATAAACAAGTAAATAGAAGGGGATGTGAATGAACCCACAAATACGGCAAAACTTCCTTCCAGTTTTTTATGTTTTATTATTAGTACTATATTAAGCAAGTTGATTTATCTGGTCAGGACTCTTGTCAAGTTGTCATTATCAGATAGATCTATTTATATTTATTAAAAACAAAAAAAAAAAAAAAAAAAAAAAAAGAGGGGTGGTGGAGCGGAATTGGTATGGAATTGTGGGAGGAATTGGCATGGAACAACAGTGACCATAAAAAATGTGTTCTTTCACATAGGGTCCATATATTCAGAATAGAAGAGAGAAAAATAATAATAAATCTCATATGAAAGAGAAATTGCATTGTGATGTGCGGTAAATTTTTCTCACAAAAAAAAAAAAAAAGAAAGAAAGAAAGAAAGAGGACCAAAAATCTTAATGCAATCAAGTTCAAGGAATGGGGTCGGATCAAAATAGCTGAATCAATTGATTTGGATCTCAATTCTGGCTGATCAAATCGAATGATTTTTTTTTTTTATGGTTATTTTTTATTCTTTGCAAAATATGGCTGATTCGGAAATAGATAGAATATGCTTGAAAATAATGACCTCCCCCTCTCATATGGAATAAATCATAAATCTTTATAAAGAATTACCAATCACCCTAATAATCCCCATTCACAACCAATTTTTAAGAAAAACAAAAAAAAAATACAATTTCTTTATGAGCTTTTAATAACCCTTAAGAGGCTGCCTGCAACCTAAACTACAAAATACAATACATAAAGACATAAACCCTCAAGAGGGTCTTAATTCTATGGTAACTATTTATAATCTCTTTGAGGAAAAACTTAGGTAGATCAAGCAATGAGGTGGAAAGAGATAATTTTTTATTTTTTTTTAAGTAATATGTATATGATTCTTGTTTTTCTTGGATGAATACAGATAATCATGCCGAATCACGATAAAGCTCAATGAGACTTAAACTACAAGTACAAGAAAGGCAAGTGGGGGGAGAGAGGAGGGGAAGAAGGTTGCTCTTGTAATTAATTATGTTAATTTAAATATTAAAAGAATTATCCAAATTATTTTATTGACCATCCAAAAGGAATCTAATTAATCAAACATACACCAAAAAGAAAATAGGGGAGTAAACAGTAAAATAACCAACTCTCCCTGTAATTTGGTCAAATCTAGTGAACCCTCTTTGGTGGTGAGTTGGGCCCACCTCCCTTCCTGAACCATGTACAAATTTCTTTTCAACCCTATCAGCTAAACATGATTTAGACTAAAATAGAATTGAAAGAATTTGTAAAGGTTGAGACAACGAAACACTACATATAACAATGGGAGAGGAGAAAAAAAAAATTGTAAAATCTAAGAAGATATCTTGGGCTGCTCCTGATCTGAGCTAGACTCAGGAGCTGTCCAATATAACTTCATAGCAAATAAAAGCTTCTCCCTTACATGGGGTCCATCTTCATGGTCAACTATTTGACTATCCCAATTCATGCCATCTATCACAGTCTTCACCTTCACTAGAACATCTACATCATCTCTGATGATTACTGAGCCTTCTGGTCTAAGTATTCTGTCCATCTCCAATATTATATCTTCTATTTCACATCTGTAACAAAAAAAAGTAAAAAGGATTTTCCTTCAGAGTTCAATAATTCTTAACTTAAACTATGTTTGGATGTCAAGAAAAAAAAAAATTGGAAAAAATATTAAATTAAAAAAAAAAAGATAGACACACAAATTAATCATTGTATTATCGTGATTTTTGTCTTATTTACCTGTTCTCATATAGACTAAAGACCGAATCAGCGTGAATAAGATCGTATGTCCTTGGATAAGTAGACATGGCTTCGCACCTGCAAGTTTCTCATAAAAGGAAAGGATTTTACTTGCAGAAATCAAGATTGGACCGATTTTCTTACTGTTTTACCCTTGATTCCCATTGTTCCACCGATATGGTATTAGTACAGTATCGGGATGGTGACTAGCTGTATAGATACCTCAAACCATGATCAAGAAAGATTCTTTCTACAAAAGGGTGGCATGAAGCTTACCAGCTTTGATAAGTTCCGATCAAGCCACGTTCATATATGACTCCAAGTGTGTCAATCTTAGACTCTACAGGGACTACGTTCATGACCCACACTGGATCATCAACGAGAGCAGCTGCAAACCCTCCCAATTGAGCATTCATATCAAGCAAGTTCCGGCAACTTCCTTTCTGTCCAAGTTGATTGTTTATAGCTTTATAATATCCAACCCTCCTGTACCACAGCTCTGTATCTTTTCTAAACTTTTCTCCCGTGATTCCGGCCACACTTCCGCTGCTAATCCTAGGAGGAATAGCATTCAATCTCTGTGGCCATTTAGTCAACTGACCTCCGGCGACTTCGCTACTGTCAGCAACTTCCGGTAGCAAAGTTAGGCAAGTCTCCAATTTTGTGTACCTGAAATAAGATCAAAAGTGAATAGCTCAATGTGAATACTTATAAGGACTTAACGACTAGCTTTTAAAGATGAGTTCTATATACCAAGCCTGGTCGGGGCTCTGTGAAGCCTGACAGAAGTGGGGTTTCCCAAAGGCCTTGCGAATCTTTTTACAATGGTTGTGGTTAGTGGGTTTTTGCCAGATGGCAATGTCGCCCTTTTCGACCACTTTTTTCCAACAAAGGCTCTTGGCTACAGCCTCGATCTTATTTTGCTCAGCTTTAAGGTCCTCTTGTGTTCTCTGCCAACCCTTCCAGTGCTTTTTCCAGTTGATGGGTGGGCCTGACAGAATCCAGTAACCACCGGGTCGGAGAACCCGATCCACTTCAATTAGGTAGAGCCCATCTGTTTCCAAATCCAATTGGGGATGACAATGATCAAAATCCAATTAATCAATTAAGCTGAGTGAATTAGATAGTGTGTGAGAAATCTAGAGAGAGAGTGAAGTACCATATTGACCCCATGGGATGAGGCAACGTGAGCAGTGAGCCATGTCAAAAGACCTAGATGGGTAAGGAAGTCTGATGGAAGCAATCACTCCGATCAACGCAGGAACACCTCGCTCAAGCGCGAATTGCACCTGAGCTTCATGGGTGTCTCTCGGTGCAAACGACATTGTCAAGATGTTACGTGATAGAAGGTAAGCTCCCCAACTTGCAACCTGTAAGTGATTTAGATAAATTTCATTCATGATCACAATAAATTTTTCCTATTGATAACCTTCCCACATAAAATTTCATCATTCTTGATTTATCTAGACAACATTGCATTAATTACTCTGACTCATAATCTAGAATTTCCAAAACACCTTACCTTAAACGATATCTCAAGTGGGGGGAGGGAGAGGGTAACTCGTCTCCCCCACGTGATAGTGAACTGGATGATATTATAGAATTTTTTTTTTTCAAATAATTAATGCTCAGTTTGGAAGGATGAAGAAACATTGGTTACTGGAAAATCGAGATCTTACTTCTTTCTTAATTCTTACTATGTGAGACATAGACAAGGTAAAGGTAGTTTAAGGAGGTTGGTCTGACTGTAAGATTGAAATCCCCTCTGATATGCTATTACATAAATACCCTTAAAGTTTTCATCCAACAGGTCCAACCCACTCGAGCACCTACATGTGACCGCGCTAGATCACTGTAATGAAAGTAAATATAAATAAATCCCAAATTTTCCGTGATGCCTACCCAGAATCTCTCATCAATGTCTACGTTTATCCAACCATTAAAGAAAGGGAAAAGGAAACTTCTCATTTCCTTCCATCTATGATTCTTACCAGTTAGCGAAACGTAAAGCTAAGGAAGAATGTAGTCAGTAGTAACGAACCAGAAACGACTGGTTCAACCATGTCAGTAGAGAAGTTCTGATCTCTAAAGAAAGTTCTAGTACCGTGGAAGACGATACCCAGCCCGAGATTTGATCTTGGGAACATGAACAGAGTCGACCCACGTCTCAAAAAGTCAACAAAATTAACATGTAGAGATAGAAACAACTTACCCCACAACCAGTATCAATGGCGGTTCGAATGGATCCATCCTTGAGATTGATCAACTCGCCGATATCATCAATATAAGCATCAGCGCCGTTAGGGAACATGGTACCACCACCGGGGAACTTGAAACGATCCCCTTCAAATCGAATCCAGTTCTGAACCGCCTTCTCCACCGTTAATTCCTTGTGAGGCACATTAGCATACCACACGTAGTCCCGACTCATCGGCCATTTAAACGGGTACTTGTAACCATACGGCGCCGGCACACGACACTTAAGCAATTCACCTTTCTTCGGACAATGTCTCTCCCTGTAAACCAACATATCCCTATCGAAATCCAAGGATCGTTTGGTATCTTCACATGGGGTGTATTCGCTGTACCCGATATCGCAAGGTGGGTAATGCTTCGTCAACATCGTCGTCGGAGAGTCATCGGCCGCGTGGTGGGTGGAGAAATCTAACGCCGGAGAATTGGTTTTGACCTTAATGTCAGTACAGGGAACGGAATTGGTAAGGCGAGAAACAGGGGAGACTCCACTGTGTTGCCAGATGCCGAGAAGGTATGCGAGGGAACAGAGGACGGTGACTAAGGCTAGGCTGAATAGATTTGATCTCTTCCAGTATGGGTAGAAAGGTTTTGATGAAGCAGAGAAGTAGGGGTGGTAAGGACCCGCCATGGCCGCCCACCACCGTTCTCAAGAACCAGAAACGAAGAAGAAGAGAGGAGAGGTGGGTTAGTAGGTTTCTGTTTTAGCTAACCATGTGGGGTTAAACTGGTTAGGAGTTAGGACCTAAGAAAGCGTTTCTGTGCTTGAAAGGGAAAGTATAATTGATATAAAGAGAGCAAGGGAGAGGCCGCGTTGACCTAAATTAGGATACCGCTTAGGTGAGTTTTGGGGTAGCACACTTTTTTGTAAACTCCCTATATATTATTATTATTTTATTCTCTCCATTAAAGTCCAATTTTTTCATTAATTTTTCCTTTTTAATTAATTTTTTTCCTATTATTCCTGTTACCTAGTGAATGGTTTTGTAACAGTCTAGCTTGGCCTGGGGAGGTTATATTTGGCATTGGCAATTGCCAGTGGGACAAAATTCATATACTACAACTTGGTCCAGAGCACATGATGTAGTAGTATATAGCAAGCAATTGGTTTGTGATCCATGTGCTTATAAGTGAATCTTCTATTTCCATATTTTCCATATTTATTACATATAATCATAAAGGCTTATTAGGTAGAACTTGTGGAAGGGTTTAGGGTTCATCGGGTACTTGTTTGGGAGTACAGTTGTCAATGATAAGAATAACCAAGCTTTTCACCAAATCGTCTCAACTAACTATTCTGGTTTGTTCAACTTGATTAGCTAGCGACAATAAGGTGTGATAAAATGGTATCGTAAAATGAAAGATTGTGAGGTCATTTCATGGGAAGATGACAGGGATAAGACACAGAAATACTATTATACCCTGCCCTGGGGTCAGTGTGGGAAAGCCTCTCATGCCACATCAATGCCGGTGTGGAGAATAGTGTATTTTACATAGGACCCACATATTTAGCACTAAATTTTACAAAAGGAGTATCATAGAATGTCTAATTTGTGATGGGAGCCAGTAAGGTTTTAAAAAAATAATGAGATTAATAATAAACATAGATTTCAGGATTTTTTTGCTCTTATTATAATACCAAGAGGTGATGAAACCTGAACAAGGCGAACCCACCTTAGCTGAGCTCAGCCCAGGAGGCCAAAGCGACCAGTAATCTCTAATCCGTGTTTTAGAGAGAGAGAGAGAGAGAGAGAGAGAGAGAGAAATAACGAAGAGTCAAGGGTCAAGAGTCGCGTAGGGTGACTGGGTGACTAGAGAGGAAATGCCGGTTGGTCAGTTGGTCCACGGCCGTAGCCGAACGTATTTGTGGGGTACGGACAACCGTGGGTAGCCGGACGTCATAGCAATGCACGGCGGGGATCCGATCTTACTACTATTTAAGTGGGGCCCATCAATCCATTGCCTTCCTCTCTCTCCCATGAAAGTTAGAAAGGTCGTCGTTGTGTGGTACCCACTCCCCACAACCAAATACTGCAAAAACTGAAAAGTGAAGATCCCTGCCGTGCTGCTCTAACCCTCATAGACCTAAACCAAGCCCATGTCCCTCCGACAAAAGGCTTTGTCTTTAGATTTTGGAATTTTCTTCGCTTTTCTCAAGTTACTTCAATTTCATGTTTTGGGAGTCCATGACTTGAACGGTGAGGGGAAAATTAAAAAATAAAACAAAGAACTAGTTTTGAGGCAGTTTTCTTCACCACTGAATAGAGAAACCTTTGTTTATGGGTTTGTATGTCTTTGGGCTAAGTATCAAAATAGTTGGGAGGGCATTATCAACTTCGTATCGTACGGGGATAGAGAAAACTAATCAACATGGAAGAAAACTTTCTTTGATTAATTTTATGGATGTATATGGAAAGTTGAATGGAATCATAAGTCAAAGAACCTAGAGGCATGGAATTGATTTCCATTGATTTTGAAATGACTTAATGGATCCTTGGAAATAAGGATCATGAATAAGAATTGTTATTTTATTTTATTTTTTTAATTCATTAAACATATGGATTGCTAAAAAAAAAATAAGTTTCATTGATTTTCTATTATTCACTTATTAAAAGGAGAAAAAATTAGTCCAAAATGAAGATCAAACATGAATAATAGTCTATTAGAAAATGGGTTATATGAATCAGCAAATCAGTCGAGGGCCTAAATCAGTTAACTCACTCAATTTGATCCAATTCCTCAAATAATAGATGGGATTTAAACGTAATTTGACCATTAAATATATAGATAATTTTGACCCTTAAATAAATTAAGAGGATATTGACTTAGGCAATTTACCAATCACATGGTCTTCTATTCACATGAAAAGACTTGCTCAAATAGAATAAATCAAGTAGTAGAATAAAAAATTAAAAATAAATCTAAGATCACCGAGGGAACACAACAATGTTTAGACCATCAATTACAGTATGGTTTGCTTCAAAGGAACTACTTCAATTTATTCCGAACAATGCCACGGTCCTCTAAATATATATATATATATATATATATTTTTTTTTTTTTTTTTTGATATCCACAAGAAATATAGGAACTTTTTATATTTTGCCAAAAAAATAGTGTAATTAGTAAGAATCATGGGTGGAATTCCACCTAGGAGGTTAATAAGAATTGAGTTGAGTTGATCTGAAATAGTTAATTGGCTTTGGGAGGCGAGGAGGTCATTAACTAAACCTCAAGACACACGTTGTATGTCACCTTTAAAAGGGGTTAATGATATTAAACAAAAATTAACGTTAGCTTAAATAGAAACTTCGGATAAAGCAACACGAAATCTAATTTCCAACTTCGATTCCGAAGCCTCCTAAGAAGCGATCTCGGTTTTGATGCGAAGTGGTTCGTAGGACTCCACTCCACAAACAGTCTGTACAGAGTGGCTGTGTCTTCTCAAAAAAAAAAAAAAAAAAAAATGGAGAGTTGTGATTCAATCACGCCTCGTGAGAAGAGCTCCGTGTTTGCAGCTCCGGCGCATTCGCTTCACAGCCCACTCATCCCAATACAGACATAAGGGGTCGTTTGGGAACTCTTGTTTTCATTTCGGAAAAAAAAAAAAAGCAGTGTGGATTTACAATTTTACCTTAAATCAATATCGATATTTAATTCAGGATCTGCCAGATATATGATCCGGACAATCCAATATCAATACATAGAACCTTGATCATATATAAGGTTTGAAATCTTGTTTCATTTCGGTCTTTTGGTGGGTTCAAAAACTGAAGTTTTGTTTCGTTTCAATAAAATTTCAGACGAAATTGTGTTTTTTTTTTTTTTGTTGACTGTTTCGGTGAACAAACGGTCATATTTTGACCTGAAACTTGGTGTGTAATTTATTTTAAGGTTAATAAACATGCTTAGAACATAAAAATACAAAAATATTATGACATGACATTGTTTTAGAGTTGCATCTTTGTTTGGCAGCAACCATCGAACTGTTCTGAAAATTTTACCTAGTTTTGGAGAAAGAACTTTATCTTTCCTAAGTTTTGATTGTGTAGATCTTGTAGGAGTCCAATGGAAGTCAAAATGTGTGATGATGTGGCTAATTAGAGGTTTGTTGGAGACTTGAAATGTTTTTTCTTTAAAATATACAAACGAAACCGAAACCACCAAGACAGGCTAGACAGAGTTGAAATTTCGACCAAGATATAATATTTGTCACACATAGAATGCACTGAGACAGATGAGATACCAAAACAATACCATACCAAAATTTTGTACAAATGTTATTTCGAACCTATTTCATTTCGACTAAAAAAAAAACTAAAATTCTGAAATTTCAACAAGATTTTGAACCATGATCATATCAGAATCCATAATTATCAATTCGCTCTGATTCCAATTTTACTACTCTTGATTGCTTCCCATTTTACTGATCTTGATTGTCTGAGGTTAAAAATATGCTTTCCTTGTCTAATAGACTTATTGGTGGAGAATTGGTGGAGAAACTCTTTTTCTTTTTCCAATAAAAAGAAAATGGTAAAAGATGATGTAAAGGGCGTCAAATGGTCGGCTTGCTTCAATTTTGATTTAATTATTCAACTTGTAATTGATGGATTTATTCGAAGTTCAGGCTAAAAGATTATATAAAACTGATAGCTATCGGTCGGATTGGTAAACGCAATGTTATTGATTTCTTTTAATGGTTCCTTATTCCTCTACTTTTGATTCAATCTCAAATTTTCATATGTACTAGTACTCTTATCTTTATATTTTTAGGAGGAGATTAAGTATGTGCCCAGATTTTTAGGAGTTAGTGATTCAAAAATGAAAGGACTTACTCAAATGGGAGGGGCATATGGAACTTTTTCAAGAGGAAAATATAGACATAGAGGTGGGTCAACCAATTTTTTATTTTTTCAATAGAAGATTTGGGTATTATTGACGGCATACTGAGCCTTTTTTCATATATATATATATATATATATATATATTATCAATGTTTCGATTTTGGTCCAATATGTCAGTATTAAAATTGATCGACTCAGCAATTCGGGTGAGACGGATTGATTTCAGATTGGCTCAATGACTCCGGTTTTATTTTTGGACAACCCTTGCTAGATTGATGGGGATTGTTTGGCTGTAAACCATAGTATAAACTACAAAGTCAATCCTTAACCTTTTCAGACACTAAACACTAGAGCCGATAATTAGAATAATTAACCTTAACATAACGTCACGGTCCTAAATCCTAACACCTTGATCCACACTTTTTGTAACAACTAAAGTAAGCCAAAGGTTATTGTTTAATCCACACAATAAGATTTAATATTGAGATTAAGATTAAGATTAATTAAACCTTTTGAGTCTTGAGGCAGAGGAGTTAAATATGAATATAGAGTAAAGTCTACTAAACATAGAAAGTCCTAATGTTTAGGTCACGTTGTGAATAAAAAAATCTTTCCTTTCCTTTCCTTCCCTACTTACGAGAAATTCTTGAGTTTCGAAAAAATATAAATCTCCTTAATTATTAGATGTGATTAAGAAGATCTTTAATTCTGTGCAAGTGGATAATTAGAAATTAATCACTTAATCACCCGTAGAAGTAGAACCACTTAAGACGGATCCGTCTCTCCTCCGTGGAGCCAGCTAATATTTATTTAATTAAATCCAATAAAGGATTACTATGTTACCACTTGACGTCGTGGTTCCACGTTGATGTACGGGAAGCGTACCGTCGCTTGATATTGTTGTACTTCTTCATTGAGAAAGAGATGGAAGACTTGAGCCATGCATTGGACCACCACCACCCATAATAATAATAATAATAATAATAATAGGTATAAGCATGAATGCACGATGTGATAAGGTGATCTACGTTTAGTTTAGAGCTCCATTACCCATTAACGTGTTGGTCATCACTAGGGGCATGGTTTCCAGTATCGGCCTTGTATCGGTCGTATTGAATCGGTATTAGTTGAGATCAATCCTACATCCCTATAAATCCAGATCAGTGTTCCATATCATTTCAGGGGTAAAATGGTAAAAAGGCAGTACCTATTAGAAAAAGCATGGGCAAAATAGATTGATACTCACCGATCAGATCCAATCTAGATTTGTCGATGTCGATCAGATACCGATACCAATATCAATACCGTCTCCTAAATCCTTGCTAAGGCGTGTTAATCGGTCTGTTTGAATTGATTTTGGTTTGGTTTCATTAGTTTCGATATGAGAATCAATGAATTCAAACTATAACTTTATAAAGATGCAATGATTTTGGTT
This sequence comes from Macadamia integrifolia, assembly GCF_013358625.1. Taxonomy (NCBI): domain Eukaryota; kingdom Viridiplantae; phylum Streptophyta; class Magnoliopsida; order Proteales; family Proteaceae; genus Macadamia; species Macadamia integrifolia. The sequence goes on from NC_056562.1 coordinate 32,939,888, forward strand.
CGATTTCAGTTTAATCTCGATTCCTATCAATTTACTATTGGTTTGATTTCAGTTTTTAAATGAATTTTGGACTTGCATCAATTTCCTGTCGAATTATGGTCCAATTTGATTTTGGTCTCACAAAAAAAAATCTTACCCAAATCATGAATCAATAAACTCATTTTGGTTTCCATCAATTTCTTCAGTTGGGGTTAGGTTTTGACACGCCTAGTCATTATCACTCATCGTCGAGGACTATAGACCTGTAGGCCTGTGGCAGGTGAAAATGTACCATTGAAGCCCAAGGCCTAGCCCATATCATTGAATTTCAGGCCCAAAAAACTTCATGGGCTTGGAATGTTTGAAACTTTAGGAGACAGAGATCCACATGTTTTGTAGTTTGTGAATTACTTCAAAAAACGCTCTTAGCGTGACCCTATTTTTTTGTTTGAATTTTTTGCTTAAGCAACACATCAATAGCTACTTGTGGCTGACTCTCTCTCTCTCTCTCTCTCTCTATGACACGTGCTTGACGTGATGTTTAATTGCAACACAAGGTCCGAATTCAAAGTCAAATTGACGTTAATTTCATAACCGAAGAAAAAAATGCATATTTTCTTATCCAAATTCTAGTGAAACCATTACATAGGAATAGTACTACTCTCTCCCCCATCCAAGATCACCCAAAAATGTATGATTATAATTACTTTTCCCTTATTTGGAGGTCCGAAATAGCCTTCATTATTCTTAGATACCAAGGGTGAAATAAGGTCGAGTTAGCTCAACCTTAGGCTCCCAAAAATCAACCCAGGCCTACTTGATCCTGTCAGGTCCATGTCCAAGCCCAACACTGTCGGGCTTATGCTAACCCAATCTAGCCCTAATGACCCTGATTGAGCTGGGTTGGGCTAACCCTTGTTCACCCTATTTTTGTAGTTGGAGTCGAGTCGGGGTCGCATTAGAGAAGTATATCGAATATTGGAAGCAACTCTGGAATTTTTATATTTTGTTAAGTTAGAAACTTCCATATAAATTGAGCATAAAAATCAATAGCCCATATTTCATTATTATGAATAAAATGATAGAGTGATAGCCCTAAATTATATTACATAAATTAGGGTTAACTCTGGGTTGGATTGGGCTTAGCCTAGGCCTAGGCCTCAACCCAGGTTTAGCCCAACACTGACCCAAGGCAAGTGGTTTTCAACTCGAAGCTTTGCTTCTTGTAGTCGGCCCGTAATGCCTCCCTTCATTTACTTGCCTCCTTCCAACTGATCTACGACCACCCTCTTGCGCCAAGTCGATCTTTTAGGCCGTCCCGGGAGCTACCGCTTCCACGACGAGTCGCTTCTCCCCTTCTCCACTCTCTCTGGCGAAGAAAGCTCTTCGAGCTTACGGGTGAGCTTACGCTTACTCTCAGCCTCTTTGATTGGTAGGCGGGCGGGCTAAGCCCCCTACTTAAGATTAAAGAAAAAAAGGGTAATTGACCCGTTCTCAGGGTCAGAAATCTTAGCCCAGGCTCTATTCGGGCTCATGATGGATTCGAGCCATCAGGCTAACTTACACCCCTATCAGATACCCATCCAAACATATGACGGTCAGCAATGAAAATTTTTCTTCTCCACCAGGCATAAGGAATTATCGGTCCATAAATAAATCCATATCTTTTTCTTTCTTTTTCCACCCTCCACCTTTGGATGGACGATATAAGAAGTCCAATTCTGGAGATGAAAATATGGAATAAAATTTTAACGTTTATTTATAGTTTGGTGATGAATGAAGGCTTATAGCATTTCATATGTCCAGAACAGGTACCTCTAATGCTATGGTAGCTCAAACAGAAATAGGCTTAGGGTGTTAATGGGCTGTCCTATTGGTTATCCTTTGGGCCTGACTTGGAACTACACTTGGCCCAGCTCACAGTTAGATCCGGGATGCTAGGGATTAGAAATCCCATAGACTGTTTGGTTCAACGTAAAAGAAAATGTAATCTCCATTGCAAAAAAAAAAGGGAAAATCTTGCAATCATGATTGTATAATCTACCTTAGCCGGAAAAAACTCGTCTGCAATTCCGATCTCATACAATTTCGTGAAATACCACCTTCAAGGGGTGACACGTGTATTGATACCAATACAATGGTCCAGATCTGATTTAAATGTCTCTTCACTGATTTAATGTTTTATTAGTTGTACCAGATCTTGACCATTGTATTGGTATCAATACACGTGTCACCCCCTGAAGGTGGTATTGCACGGAATTGTACGAGATCAGAATTGCAGACGATTTCAACCTACATTAGCCTCAAGGGTCTCAAAACTAAACCGAATCGAGACTGATAATCCGTTTAATAAATGGTCCACGTCTGATTTTAAAATGAATCATTTATTTATTAAAATGCTGTTTTTCGGTTTTGAATTGTCAAACCTACAGTTTCAAACGGTGCAAAATCCGTTAAAGCAAACATATCGTGAACCGAATATACTTAAGGGTGTTAATCGGTTTTGTTTCAGTGTATACGGTATGGTTTAGTTCGATTCACATTTATTTAGCTGAAACTAAAACTGCATCATTTAATATACGGTTGCACTTTTTGAAACCTTAACCGTTAGTAAACAGTTTTGGTTCCAAGTTTTTTAAACGGTGTCGATTTCATGGTTTTCAACAGTTTTGATCATAGTTTATTTCATTCGGTTTCTAAATGGTTAACAATTAGTTTGCTAGTTTATTCATATGCTTACTCAAACTTATTTTTGTTGATAAACGCTTCAATCTTGTATCAAATTAAGTGAGGCATTAAACAAGCAAGGATTTAACTACATAACTATATAATATGAGTAAATTATTGAATAGACTATTCGACAGCTTCTATAGTACTTAATTCTTCCCTAAATTAAACCATTATGTTTTGTTAAAACAACCAAAAATTTAATCATTATATGGGTTAATCGGATCGGTTTTGACGGTTTAAAGGTTCGATTTTCAGTGTCAATTCAGTTCGAAACCAACGGGTTGAATAGTTAAAACCAACCCGACCCATTTAACTAGTCGGTCTTAAGCTTGAAACCATAATCAAACCATTTTTTCTAAATGGTTTTGCGATTTCGATGTAAATGGCCCGGTTCGATTTCGGTTTCAAATTCACATCCTTAAATATACTTGTAGCGAATTAAACCGTTTAGTCACAAAATCGAGAGTAAAATCATTTAAGATCAGCTAACAATCCTTCCAAAGACTGTTTAAGGACTGTTTATGAATCTATTACCTTAAGCTGGTAACAAAATTGAAACCAAAATCAGCTGAAACCGTGAAGCCAAAATAAATTATAAACCCAAAATGGTTTAATAAGTTTAATCCATAACGTACAGAAGGATAACAAGAATTCTCTCTTTGGTTGCAGTGAAGCCTTATCATCTGTTAACTCAAACACCTAGATCAAAATCGTCTGTTGTAAGCATCCAACGACTGAATGCCTGATTGAACCTTCCCAACCGTTGAATACTCACTACACCTCACAATTCGTTGCAAACAATTTGGATTCCAAAAACCATATAGAGATTCATTTAATATGTGAAATCCATTTTAATGTTATTCTTTAATTCTTCCTTTATCATTAAGTGGGGAAAATATATTTTTTTTTATGTATCTGAATTCTTTTAAGCAGTATCAATAGTGTCAATAGGTAGTGCCTATTGGAGACCAACCTAGCTTATATTATCCACCAAAAGATTTTTCTTTTTTTTTTTATGAATATACACCAAAAGTTCATTTAGCTTGTCGAAGCATATTATTAAATAAAGGGTAATTTACAACGCCACCCCCTGGAGAATGCCAATATTAGAGGGACACCCCCTCTCTTTCACCAAATTGGACTTAGACCCCCTACCGTCAGTCAACGTTACATAATATACCAAGAATGCTGACATCAGCAGTTAATATTTTTTCTAAATTCCATTTTGCCCTTCAAAATAATGGAGTACCAAAATTGCCCTTAATGGTTCTATTCCCAAGTCAGCCTCAATGAGTTGAAAAGAAGAACGGGTAGGCTTGCAGATCGGCGGCTGCGAACACTCTTTCGACGACGGCGACTACGGCAGCGAACCCCCTCCAGCGACTACGGCGGCGAACCCCCTCCAGCGACTACGGCAGCGAACCCCCTCCAGCGACTACGGCGGTGAACCCCCTCCATCGACTACTGCGGCTGCGAACACTCTTTCGACGACGGCGACTACGACAGCGAACCCCCTCCACGACGGCATATGCAGGTTCGTGGGTCTATCTTCGGCGTCTCGTTGAGCACACAAAATCCCAATAGAGAACTAGAGATCAAAATGGGGAAAATAGAGAAGAGAAAAAAAAAAAAAAAAAAACAAAAACAAACAAACATATCTTCTCGCCTGCGACAGAAACTGGATGGGAAGCACTACTCGCCGGGGACAAAAGGAGAAGTATTTTCCGGCGACTGCCCTCTCCATCTCTGCTGGAACTCGTCTGAACCCTTGGTCGCAGGTAGGGAGAAGAGGAGAGAAGGAGAGAAAGAGAGAAGGAGAGATAAAAGGGTAAGGAGGGGTATTTTTGGGATAATGAAAAATGTCTAATTTATTAGTTTTTACTCATAAGGGCAAAAACGTCATTTCAAAGCATCATATAACGTTGACTGACGGTAAGGGGTCCGAGTCTAATTTGGTGAATGAGAGGGGGTGTCCCTCTAATATTGGCATTCTCCAAGGGGTGGCGTTGTAAATTACCCTTAAATTTTTGGTTTTTTCATGGGACCCACCAACTGCGACTCGACGTGAGTAGTCCTCTTGCAACTCAACAATAAGACGCGGAAAAAAATCGTCTACAATTCCGATCTCGTACAATTCCATGCAATACCACCTTTAGGAGGTGACACGTGTATTGATACCAATGTAATGGTCTAGATCTGATTTAAATGCTTCTTCATTGATTTAATGTTTTATTAGTTGTACCAGATCTGGACCATTGTATTGGTATCAATACATGTGTCACCGTCTGAAGGTGGTATTGCACGGAATTGTACGAGATCGGAATTGCAGACGATTTCAACCCATAAGACGCACGGTGTGGAAAATAAGGACTCTGGGACCCACTTTTCTCAAAACGGATCCTCGAAATTCTAACCAAAGTTCCACCCATCCGACGGTCCGCCTTCCATTTACGGACCTTCCTTCGTCCCAAAGACTATACCATATTACCAGATTACCAGATATGGTATATGGGCCTATGGGCCTGTGGGCCTGTGGGGCTTTGAAGTTTGAAGGTTGATTCTTTATCCAAGTCAGAAGTCTTATTAGAATTTACCAAAAAAAAAAAAAAAGAAGTCTTATTAGAAGTCAGTCACAGAAGAACTACAGAAGGGTAATCTCATCCATAAATTATTTTAATGTACTAAAATGCCCCCATAAATATCTTCTAATGTTGAAATTATTCCCTACGTGACACGTGTCATATCAGGATCGTTCTCTTTTTTACATATCGGGCAAATTTGTCTCTCGCGCGCTTACTAGGCTTCATGCTGTAGGAGCGTGTGCGTAGTCCGTACTCTTCTGAGTTTCTTCTATTCCCTGTTAAAACCCAAGGCTCTTGAGCTTCATTTGCATTTCTCCTCTGAAACTGAACTGCATTTGCAGAATTCATACTTTAGAGACCGAAGAAACACATATCTCTCTTGTGTTTGGTTTTCTAAAGGTAGATCGATCTTGCCTTAGGTCTCTGTGTGTGTCTGTTTTCTCTGTTTCTTTGGGTTCTCTTTCATGGGTTGATTTTGACTGTTAGCATTTTTTTTTGTTTCCATCTTTTAGAAGTTGTTTTTGTAAAACTAGTGAGTGTGGATTCACTTATTGCATGTGTTGATGATCCATTTCAGTTTAGTGTGGTTGTAGTGTTTGTGGAATTTAAAGGATTTTTTTTAGTGTGTGTTCTTTGTATCTGGTTTTCTCGTTTCATGTTTGTTCATTGGACATGGGTTTACGATTTTTGTACCTTTTTTTTTTTTTTTTTTTTTTTAGAGTTTTGGGTTTCTATGCTTCTTTGTACTTCTGATGTTGGTCATGCAGTTATCTTTTTATTATGGGTTTCTCTGATTTTGGGTACTTATGAGTGGGACTGAAGATGAGTGAGAAGAAACCCAAAACTCTTTCATGGGTTGTTTCTGAATGTTAGCATTTTTTTTTCCATCGTTGGGTGGTTGTTTTTGTAAAAACAGTGATTGTGGATTCACGTACTGCACGTGTTGGTGATCCATTTCAGTTTAGTTTCCATGATTGCAGAGTTTGTGGAATTTAAAGGGTTTTTTCAGTGTGTTCTTTGTATCTGGTTTTCTTGTTTCATTTTTGTTCATTGGAAATGGGTTTCTGAATTTTTTTTGGTCATATAATTTATATTCTGTAGGAGTTTTTGGGTTTCTAAGCTTCTTGGTACTTCTGATGTTGGTCATGGATTTATCTTTTTGTTATGGGTTTCTCTGCTTTTGGGTTCTTATGAGTGGGACTGAAGACGGGTGACAAGAAATGTTTTCCCACAGTTCATTTGACAGAAATAATGCATAAATCATACGTTGTAAACAACTTCACTACCATTTTACCATTCGAAATGGAACTTCCTGAATCAAATAGGAATTAGTGAGCATTGGCTTCTGTTGTTTGTAATATGGATTGTAATTCTAGATGTTTGTTAGGTTCTGATTTTGACGCTAGGGTGCTTGATCAGTTATCCCAAGTCTTGACTGTGCCATGACCCTTTTTTGTTACTGTGGAGTTGCAGAATGGGGCGTGGAAGGAAAACCAAGACATTTTCAGTGAGTGAAGTGGCTATATCTGGACCACCTAAGGCAAACTGCAGTGTATCTGCCCGGAATTTGAGGAAAGCAGACCTTGGTGGGGTGATATTTGGATGTAAGAACTACACCATAAATGAATGCCTTTCACAGAAGCTCTTCGGTTAGTTCTCCTTCTTGATCTTTTACTAGCATTTCATCCTTTTGCTATAGTTTTTGTGCTCATTATATTCGTAAACTGAGTTTAAGTCAACGGTAGCCTTTTCTTTAGAAGCACAGAATTTTAACTCAAGGCTGATCCTTTAGAATTATGATCATATATTTATGTGGACCAGTTAGAATGGCAATCTTATATTTACAAGGACCAATCACTGTGAAGTGTTACTGTAAATATTTGCTTAGTTGCTTATTGCCTCAAAATCTTGGCCCTAAATCTTCTTGATTGTCTACTTTTTATCAGGGCTACCAGTTCAACACTTCCCGTATGTGAAGAATATTGTGCCTGGCATGGTCCTGTTCTTATTCAACTATAGTGACCGACGATTACATGGTATCTTTGAAGCTGCAAGCAATGGGAGGAAGAACATTAATCCACATGGATGGTCTGCAAACGGCAAAGAGGAAACTGAATATCCTGCCCAGGTATGGCATGTGGTTAATTGTCTCATTCATGATACTATTGTTTTGAAATTCTATGACTACATTGGGGATTTAATGGGTTTTCATTTTTAGTAGAGGAAAATCTAGCTTATAATGTTCTGTTGCTTGCCATGTTAAGGTTCGCATCAATATCCGGAAGTGGTGCCAGGCCCTGATGGAAAATCAGTTTCGGCCAATAATTGCTGAAAACTACTACACAGATAATCACTTTTGGTTTGAGCTGGATCGTGCACAAACAAGTGAATTAATCTCATTGTTTGATGCATCATCTGCTGGTGCTCAGTCTGCTATCCCAAAGAAAGTGTGCACTGGTGAATCAACCTCATTTGAAGCATCATCTGCTGGTGTTTATTCTACCATCCAAAAGAAAGGGTTCAGTTGGTGTGATGTGGTCAAAACTCTTCCAAAACCCGATAAGAGAAATAGAAATGTTGATTCTGAGCCAACATATAACCCCGATGAGATGAATATATATGATGATACTTGGACAGCTGTTCCTGAGCCAACATATAACCCCGATAAGATGAATGTATATGATGATCCTTGGCTAGCTGATAAGATGAATGGATATGATGATACTTGGCCAGCGGTTTCTGAGCCAACATGTAACCCCGATAAGATGCATGGATATGATGATCCTTGGCCAGCTGTTTCTGAGGAATATTGGGGGAATTTGGATCAGTCTAAAATGGAAGCCCACCTAGACATAGAGGCTGTGGATAAAGAAGAAGAACCACTGGTTTCACCAAAGACTGGAGAGATTTTGACCAACTCATCTGATCTTCTGTTGACTGCAGACCAGGAAATGAAGGTTATCAGCTGCCCATTAATTCTTTATATGAGTTTTCCTCCTTAATTCCCCTCCCCCTTTTTTAGGGGGTGGTATTGTGGTCAGGTTTTCTGTTGTTATTGTGTAGGTGGTCATAGCTGGTCCTATGACCAGTGGCATGCCTTCTGTGGAGCAATCTTTTCAAGAAGAGCCACTGGATTCAGAAGAGAACAGAGTGATCTTGGTTAAGTCATCCTATCATTGGTCAGATTCAGATCAGGTAATGGAGGCTGACTTTGTGTTTAAGTTCTAGAATTTATTTTATTTCAATTGTATTTCTTTTCGATTACTTTTCTTTAATTTTATCATTTTATTCCATGCTCATGTCACCATATTTTCTTATATAGTCGGTTGCAGCTGGTTCATCTATGACAAGTGAAATGCCTTCAGTGCAGAAGTGTTTTCTGGAGGAGCCACTGGTCCCAGCAGAAAAGGAAGAAATTTCTGTCTTCCCTTCTGATTCTCAGCCAGTCATAGTTCAGGTTTTTGGTGTTACCAGTTTGTCCGTCAGTGCTTACTTAACCCCACCCTAGTATTTCATTCTGATTTGTGTTCCTCTGTTTTCTGATTTATTTATTGCTCTGTTTCTTACTCTGTTTATGCAGTTGATGCAAGTGCTTGAAAAGATGCAGACCTCCTTACTTGAACAACAAAAAAAGATGAATGCTTTGGAGAATAATCTGGTACTTCTCCTTGCCATATTTCGATGTTTGTAAAACTTTTAATTTTTTGAGATTCAATCCTATCATAATATGTTTTGTTTAAGTCGATTTCATGACTTGTTTTTCATGGTGAAATGATGCTTTTTCATCCACAGTAACATGAAGGGAACTAGTTCGGATCCGTGGGTTTAAGTGGGTTGTGTTTCAGTGAGAGTTTGTAAAGACCCTACAATTAGAAGTCCTAGAGGTTAACTTGTGTGAATAAAAAAAACTCTATTGTCCCATATAAATGCTTCCAGTTATTGCGTTGCTCTCATTCTAACGATTTCCATTAAAGTTCCATGTAATTTCTCCATTTGATATTTATAATTGATTTATGTATTGGAATCTTAACTGATTTATTAACCTTAGCTACTCTTAAATATTTCTTTAGGGATGATGTTAAAGCTTCCAACCCAACTACTCGAGAAAACTCATAGAAACAAGTTCATGCTTCATATCTATTATCTGGTTGTTCTAATTGTGGCATTTATGTGGTTTCCAAAACTTAAAACTCCAAAGTAATACTGATAAAACATTAAGTATTGTGTAGTATTTAGATTTACTTCAAGGATTCTTTATTGTTTATCAAGTCATAGCAAACTTAATGCTATCTCATTGTAAAACAAGAACTCATTGTCTCTCTCACCTTGAAGGTAAACAACACCATTTTAGTTGAGCTGTTCAAGTGACTCGTTTACGTTTCATACTTTTGTACCTTGTGCTGGTGTCTGAGGAATCATGTGAGTCTTGGACGGACCAAGAATACCTAGGCATCGCAATTGAGCTGGTTTGGATCAGTTGAGCTAGAATGTTAGGGAATTTGGGCCCATCCCAACCTGCCCGATTATTAGGGGCTGGAGGAGGATCAACCAAAACCCAATCCATTTATAATTGTGCAGGTTCGGGCTGTCCCAGTTAAAAAACATTACATTCTATGCGTCCTTTATTTATTTATTTATTTTTTTTTTTAATAAAGGAAATTATTTTTCCATGAAGAATTGTTGGCAGCCATAGGAGAAACCCCACCTATGAAATTCTTTTTATATTTAAGACGAATTTGGTGGGTATGGCTGGGTTGAGATGGGGTGCAATAGCCTGTTGGTTTCGGGACCCTAGACCTGAACCCAGCTCATTTACTGATTGGGCTGGCTGGATGAACCTTATAACACCCTGTGGATTAGGGACCTAGAGCGGTGGGTTGACGGGCCAGGCTGAAAACCGTCCCCCCCCCCCCCCCACCCAATGATCTCAGATTGGGACTGTTCTTGGTCTAGTCTATGTATTTTTTTTTCCTGGTTATACTGTTCAAGATTCGATGAGTGATGCTTGGAGTGATGTATCGTTGTTGCCACTATGACCAAGTTTTGGTGCGATTTCAATTGTATTGTGGTATTGAATTTGATGGAACCAGCTGTCTCAAATGTAGAAAGAAATTTGCTTTGTTAGAAAGAACAAGTTAGAACACGTTTTATTTTAGGTCTATTCACTGAATGCATACTCTCTACTGCCTACCTTATAAATAGGATACCTACACATGTTCTAAATGATAAAACTCCTCATGAAATGCTTTCTTCTACTCCAACTTCCTACAAGCATTTGCGTACCTTTGGTTGTTTATGTTTTGCCCCAAATCATGACCCCAATCATGAAAAATTGCTCCTTATGCTCATCATTGCATTTTCGTTGGGTACCTTTACGGCCAATGTGGATGCAGGGTCTTTGATCTTGAAACTCATCAAATTTTTACTAGTAGGGCTATGTCCTATGAAGATTCCTTTCCCTACAAATCCATGCCCCATTCCAATTTTCCTACCCCATCCTCACCTCATGCAGTGATACCCCTCTTAATTCGTGATCTTCCTTCTGACATCTATTCTTTTTCTCCTACCCTTCCCTCTAACCCTTCATCCCACACCTTCACCTGAACCCTTACAACTTTCTTCCTCTGGGTCACCTCCCATCGCAACTTCACCTTCTCCACTTCCTCTCATTCCTTCTTCCTTCCCTTTACCATGCCATTCTGATGGGCCTTGGTCAAAACCTGCTCATCTGAATGATTATATTTGCTAAGCCATGACTAATAATTCTCTTGCAGCTTTACCATCTGACTCAATTCAGCTCTCTTCAAGTAACCTTATTTCATTCCTAATTTTCATTCCTATAGCCGTTTTCTACTAACCATTTTACTTTTCTTTTGGTCATCTCATGCAACGATGAGCCATCTACTTATGCTAAGGCAACAAAGCACTGTCATTGGGGGAAAGCTATGGTAGTAGAACTTTATACATTAGAAATAAATATTACTTGGACTCATTAGCTGCTTCCTTCTGGAAAACAACCAATGGGTTGTAAATGGGTCTTCAAAGTTATGAATCCTAGCTTGACATTGAGAGGGGGTGAACAGTGTGCAAATTATTTTACAAAAATGACTTTGTTATGGCCCTGTTTTTACACACAAAGTTGTACAAACCACACACCACTCATTGTCCAAGTCTACTAGACAAACACCCCATCCTATATGCATTCACGATCCATGCACTCCAATATGCAATCACATATAGACTGCACAAGATATACGTGGTTCGTTTCACTGCCTACTCCGTGGAGCAATACCCTTTTTGGGTTTTGTATTTTGCTCAACACTATACTAGCTTGTGATTACATTGGTAATCCAAGTGCTATGACACCTGCTTCAACCTAAGATGGAACTTAGGCTAGGGTTTCACACCTTTACACTGTAAATGATAATAATGAGTACAAGTCCCTTCCCCTTACACTTGATGCGTTAGGTTAACCAACATTCACAATCTATGTCATATAAAATTAGGACATGTGCATAGAGTTTACCTCCCTTGACTTGCAAGGGATGGAGACCTTCTTAGAGGTTCTCAAATACACTTGAATCTTCAACTTTCTCCTATTGATGGATTATCTTGAATTTTTTAAGAGTAGAAGATGGTGGTCCCTCATCTTTGTTTTCTTCTTCTTCTTCTTCTTCTTCTTCTTTCACACACAATGAGTTTCTTTATCTTTAATAAACTCCAACAACCTTTTCTAATCTTCTATGTAGCCTTTAATGGCTTCTCAAGCTTGGTGGTGATAATACTCAAGCATTGAATATTAAAATCTTCAAGCAAGGGGTTTTCTCAAGATTAGGGCATGAGAGCACACACACGGTTTTTCTCTTCCCTCCTCTTTTTGCTCCTCTCCTTCTCTCCTAGGGTTTGCTCCTTTTTTCTTGGAAAAGTTACTGACAAAAGCCCTAAACTTCACTTAAAAACTCCAACAAATTGCCCAAACCTAAGCTTGGTCCAACTGCCCTAATTGAACCGAAAACCAGTATGGTAGACCAACCTTTCTTTATTTCGAGGGCATAACTTCTTCTATATAACTTTAAGGGAAAAGGTTGTGTATGCCGTTGGTATTATCGTAAGCTATCACCCATTGTGTCCATCTCTCTGTTTCTCTTTTTGAGATGACCTTCATATCCTTCCTGTATGATACCCCATCATGTGTCCCTGTTGGTACTGTCCACTAGCTTACTGTATACCAGTGGCATACGTATCCCTCTCCCCAACTTAAATTAGGTTGATTCATGTTTTCTTTGAAAGTAAACTCAAATATTTACAACTTCGCCATAAATAGCTCTAAATCTGCCTAGGAGAATCGAACTTGTCATGAGTAACTCAAATGGTGCATCTGGTCGACCGATTTAATGAATTTGTTGACCGGTTCGGCTCAGACCAAAATTCATAGAGTACCAGCTGGATTCAGTTGGTTGAGTGGTCGATCGGTTCCTCAACCGGATGAAGTATGCAGGCAGCCAGTTTGAGTCCGGTTGGCTTGGCTCTATTTCGGCACGATCATACGAAAAATGGTCATATCTTCTTCCAAACTCTGATTGATCTTATTCTTTTTCCTATATACATAATACTTGAAGGGCTACATTTCATAAAGACAATCAATCTGGGTGTTGTACATGGATCTCAAAAGTGTGCTTGAAGCCGAATGATGTGTAGGACACTGCCTTTTCAGCTTATGCACTGCCTGAAGATTATGCTATAAATTTCCGCTCCGATATTGGATTGACGCGATTCTTGTTTCATTGGATCAAGACTTGAAGATCTACATTTTCATGTGCACATCTCCTTCCTAATCTGCTATTTGACCTACCCAAAGTGGCTCTAAAGTAGACACATCAGTGTGAACCTATGAAACCTCCATTCCAAGTGTGTATCTTTCACCGATGTTGCCACATGCATCCAATGATTTGAGTAAAACTTAAACTGCCAAATGTTGCCACATTAGCCCGGATGCCTCAATATCACTGCCAAAAATTCCAAATTACCAGTATACATGCCACTTCACCTCAAGAAAACTTCCAACACTTCACCCAGCTACTTTGGGACTTACTCGACATCTTTAAGTACTATCATTGACAACAATGACAACACATACGAATTGCCACTCAAACTGTCAGATGACCAACAAAAGTCAAATACAAGGCTCATGGCACAATTTTGCATACAAAGCTCCACTCATTGCCAAAGGTAACACTCAAATAGAAGGGATGGATTATAGCGATACATATGCTCCAATTGCCAATTTAATTAGATTTCGATGTCCTCTTGTTGGAACCTCCATACATGGTTGGTCTCTTTATCAATTGGATGTTAATAATGCTAGGGGTGTCAATCGGTCGGGCCAGGCCGGTCTCAGTTGGGCCTAGCCGGGCCTGGCAGGCCTATTCCCTCGGACCATGATCTACCTATTTAAGGAATGAGTTGGTCTTGGTCGGTGTTGTATTGGGCTCAGTTGGGTTTTGGGCTTTAATCGGGCTATAATTGGGCCTTAAACAAGGTAAGGTACCAATAAAGCCTTAAACGAGCTTTAATCAACAATTTTGAAATGATATTACCCTCAATTATAGTCAATAATTGATAAAAATATCAATATATATATATATACTATTTTATCCCAAAAAAGTCAAAATACCTATATAAACGGTTGGCTAAACATGTCGGTCCGAGTTGGACTTGTAAACGGGCCAGGCCCATCTGTCTTACCCCTTGCACCGATGTCAATGGACCGGGCTTGTGTACTACCTATTTATAAATGGGCCGGGCTTAGGCACTCGATGTCAATGGAGCAGAACCTCCACCTCAATAATGAATAATGAAGATGGTCCGCTACTCTCTGATCCCTCTCCATATCGGCGCATAATTGGCAGAATTCTGTGTTTAATGTTTTCTTGACCATTTATTTCTTATGTCATTCATAATTTAAGCCAATTCCTACAACATCCTAAAGAACCTCACCGTCAAGCCGCAATGTGAATTCTCTGCGCTATCTCAAGTCCTCTCTGGGAAAAGGAACACTTTTATCTAGTTAGTTTAAGCTATCTTCAAATCACAGTCTACTAAGATTGTGAGTGGGTTACTTTCCCAATGACCCGGTGGTCTATCACTGGATATTTCACTATGTTTGGTACTTCTCCAATATCTTGGAGATCAAAGAAGCAGCCAACTGTGATGTAGGGGGTTCCTAGGTGACTAGGTTTCCCACAAGATTAACTAACTAGGTAGGGTAAACTCAAGGGACTTGGGTAGGACAGGGCAAGGAAAGCTCAACAAACGAGATTTAACATGCAAAATGGAATGAGACCAATGAACAAAGTAGCAAACAACAATAATAATTTAGGAAGAAAAACACATAAACTCACTCAAGCTTCAAGGGGGAACATGGGGTAGGGAACATGGCAGCAAGCAAAATTAGGTTATAGCACTGGCCTATTAAGCACCAAAGGTAGATAAAAGTTCTATGGTGTATGCTCTAAAATCAGTCCTACTGCTGCCCAGGTCTGAGAATAAAAAAAGAGAACCTAGATTTGAAGATGGTGTCCAACAGCAGTCTGATTATTGAAAGAAGATCAGCAGCAGCCCAGTCCTTAACATAAAGAATAACAGCAGCCCAGTATTGAAGAGAAAAGCAGCAGCAGTCCAACATCATAGGGAGATAAAACAGCAGCAGCAGCAGTTCAGCATCAAAGGGAGATAAAACAGAAGCAGCAGTTCAGCACCAAAGTGTAATAGCAGCAGCAAATGTTGGCCGGCAGCAGTAGACAGTAAGCAGCAACAGTAACAATAAACAGCAGCAGTTCAAGTGAGTAACCAGCAGTAATTTCAGTGAGAAAAGACAGAAAAGTGAGAGGGAGGGAGGCGAGAGAAAAGAGAACCGAGAGAGAAGAAGGAGAGAAAGGTGAGAAAGAGAGAGTGAGAAAGACGAGATTGAGAGAGAGAGAATCGTGAGAGGGGTGGGGGGTTTGCTCATTGGCTATTTTTCAATTCTAATTCATTAATTCTAAACGTGGCCCTTGGCCTTACATATATAGGAAAAGAAATACTCAAAATAGGAAGTAGCAACTAGTAATTAACCTAGCATAAAAAAAAAAAAAGAGAAATCTCCTAATTTAACCCAACAACTTGGGGCAAATAGGAGGATATTATTTAGTTTCCTAATTCATCTCAAAGACCTAAAAATTAAATAAAGATACTAAGAAAAATAAAATAAGTAACTACTAAATCAGTGGGGCCCACGCTGGTTGGCCAATCAGGGTGATAGGAGTGAGAGGGAAGAGACTAGCGGCAGTCTCTTCTCTCTCCTTCCTCACGCCAGAACAGGGGCAGCAGTTTCTCCTTCTTCTTTCCTCCTTCCTCCTTCCTCCTTCCTCCTTTCTTCTAATCCTCCAACCACAAAGAAGGTTGGGTCTTCTTCTTTTTTCGGTTGTACATCTTGATGTCCCCATCAAATTGTTTCCTGATCTTCTGTAGAAACTGAATATCGATCTGTGGCCTCCAATGTGAACTCGTTTGGTTGAAAGCCCTTCTATTAGACCTTAGTGTTTCTCATCCACAACCAATTAAACCTTTCTGCGATAAGCCGATAACCAAGTTGCTCTTCACATAGCCTCTTATCTTGTATTCATGAGTGTACCAAGCATATTGAACTTGATCATCACCTTATCGTGAACAGATTCTATCATTCTTTGGACATGTTAAGTTGCTACTAATGAACAATTGGCAGACATTTTTACTAAACCACTTGTTCGATGTTATTTTCACTATGTATCATCCAAATTGGGAATAACGGATCTCCATGCTCTAAATGGGGGTGGGGGTATTATGAGATATATAGTGGTAAATTTGGATTGGCCACTTCATTCATGAGCTAAATATGGTGTTACATGGTATTACCCACCTGGGCCATCTCATGCCAACTCTACATTGATCGTATCTTGTATATTTATGTGAAGGGGGATATCTTCTCATCATCTCCTCAAGGATTTCCTTCAATCAAGGAATTGCCAAGATATGTTCTTGTTCATATATACATTTTCTTATTGAATAAAAACACAAGGAAAAAGATTGTTCTTCTCCTCGAGGCTTTCCTTCAATCAAGGAATTGCCAATATATGTTTCTCTTATTGAATGAATGCATAAGGAAAAAAGATTATTCTTCATACTATGTGCTATCAAATTTTCATTTTATTTATCCATATTCCAAATGCTACTAATTACGGATATGGCTCTTGCATTTTATTTTATAGATTAAGAAGTTTTGCGCTGATATATGTGTTAGTACTTTGTAGTATGGGAAAATTATAGTAACACGTGCAGCCAGAGCAGCAGTATTCAATTTTAATAATTTTAGATATCCTCGCATGGTTGCATTAGGAACTGAGGTCTGAATGCTATATTTCAAACTCTTATCTTCCAAAATTTTGTGTTTTACGTTACTTTTCCTATGATTCGCACAAGTATCTTCTTTAAGAAATTCTGCATTTTGGGTGAGCTTGAATGTTTTCTACATGCTAGCTTGTCTAGTTGGTGTTTGTGGTACTTCTTTGACTAATTCACAGATTGGGGTTCAGAACCTATTTTCATCTCTGATGACTCTTCATTGGTCATCCTATCTGAAAAAATAAATTCTTGTTGATCTTCACATATAGTGTATCAGATGTTATTGGTTTGTAATTTTGTATTACTCTAATCACATTCTTCCTACACTTTCTTGATATAATGGAATACTTATATACCTTGCCCCTCAGTCACAGTCACAGTCACAGGTTCAAATTCAACAACTAAACAGCCGTCTGGAGAAGTTGGAGTCAGTTTTGGATCCAACCCTCAAACATATTAATAAAAGTGGTTGGGGTTGGGCTCCTTGATAAGCCAAGCAACAAGACAGAGGAGGGCCGTGCCATGGATCCTTCTGAAACAGTGATTGGCAGTATGATGAGTTGGGTAACATTGGAGGACAGACCAGCAAATAATGTTCATATTCTTGACTAAGCTAAAGTTGCACAGAATTTTAATATCAAGGCAATGCATGCTGACCATTTCAAGGTTTTGTAAATCAACTTCTTGCAATTTATAAATCTAGAAAACATAGTAAATCCCCATGGTGGGATGTATTGCCTTATTTTCTCTAATGGACACAAACATGAAAGTGAAGTTGGTCAGGACCTGGAAGTTAGGTATGGATAAATATGAAGTGATTAGGTTGTTTATGCTGGTTCTGTTGACTCCTCAACTTTGCCCTGCTAATACAAAATTAAATTTCAAAATGGTGTTAAGTTTGGTGGTGTTTTTATTGTTATCATTGGACAAAAGGTTATATGGACAGCCCACATAGGAAGGATTTTCAGTGTGGTCAACCTGATTGTGCCATGTGGAAGGGTGACATGGCAACCGACCATTGGAAGGATGAAGCATGGTATGGATTAGCAACATTTCAAATTTCAAAGCCCAATCCAACCATATGTACCCCACCTTTTTAATGAAGCTTTATATTTTGGCCATGTGATGGAATCTCACTGACTGAAACTTGACATTTGAGAAGGAGACCTATCATGCCCCTTGACAACAATTGATTGGCAGTATTTCATATTAGCACTGGTGAAAACTCTGCAGTGCATGGTGGGTGGTAGAGAGAATATCACGACTCTGCATATGCTCAAGGTTGAATAGCAAAGAAAGAGGATCCTCTCCAGAGCCCTCTCGGGGTGGTGTGCTGGCAAGGTGCCAGTGAGGAGAGAGAAAAACTCATAGTACCTCACGATGAAATTGAAAGAAAATATATAATAGGTTTCTATTAATTTAAGGTCTAACTTTTTTAAAAATTGTGGGCATGTTTATATTCCATCATTAATCCATTCAAAATCAGATTATGTAGATCAGGTTCAAGTTAATCAGGTTAATTGGGCTATAATTGGTCTTTAAATGTGTTAAATTGTTATTTTGGATATAAATAGATCATAAACGGGTTGGCCATGCTGTATTTGGGTTGTTACGTAATTATTCACCCACCTCAGACGATTCGGATGTCTAGGGGGTTCTTTTTGAGAATGTGATTCGTAGAGAAAAATTGATTTTAAATTCACGGATCAAGGGTGTCCTCATACATTCTCGTACTGGGTGTTCAACCCTTTCGATGAAGTAATCTAACCAATGACCAATCTGCTCGGAAAACGTCTGGGGAGCACGTCCACTGCCAAGTTCCAACGCTTAAGATGGAAAGAAAAAAAAAAAGTCTCAAAATTTACCTTTGTCTTATGCGATTTTTCTATGTTTGGAATAAATAAAATTTTCGGTAACATTTTTCAACTTATTATTATTATTATTATTTTTTAAAACTTCGTTTTCTTGAGTTCCTTATGGTTAGGTTATATATTTTTATTGTTGCCTGTTGGAGGCAGAGGAAATATTTTTGTTGCTGCCAAAAATCCCCCCGAGTTGGTCCTGCACAAGCACAGACGACGGAGGCCCGGAGCTTTGTCCGAGGTTAGTCCTCCGACGCTCAAGTTAGGGTCGGCCGCACAGTTTTTAGTAAGGGAGTAATGGTGAGGGTCTGAGAGCTTACCTCTTTCCTTCCTCTTGGCCTCCTTATATGCTTCTTCGGGGCTAGGGTTTCCTCTTGCCTTCTGGGGTCCACCTTCCTCTCTCTCCCAGTCTTGCTCCAATACCTCTGTCCTCCTTGTGGGGAATATTCCCCTCATGCAAACGACGTGACAGAGCGTGATAGAGTCTTCGTACTCCCTACCTGGCTGGCGACACGTGTCCCGGTGGGCGACGCGTGTCCTCACCCTACTGATCCGTATGATTTGGCTGTATCAATTTTCACTTTAAAAATCTTGTTCTTCTTTTATAATTGAAGGTGATAGGAACATCAAAATTTTTATGTGATAATTAATAATAATATTAAAAATGGTAACGTTTCTTACAATATAAATAATGCTGGGAAAATGTTTTTGATCTACTTTTAAAGTGAAAAATGATAATTTTAGGTAAAATACTATCAAGTGAATAAAAAAATTTAAACACAAAATTTTCTTGGGTGTTCGACCCTACGGTTGGGTGCATAGTTTTAAAAAATTGGACCGATTAGGATTTAGGATCACTCGAATGGGATTCGTATTGGCCAAGATAAATCTTCGATCTTAGAATGCAAATGTTCTAAAATGATATTGACTCGTTCATCGCTCATGAAATTTTTTCTTGATGGGTTGATAGAGGGTTGTGTATTAACGGCATTGGGTTTTTCTTCGATATCACTCTGTCAATCAAGAACTAGTGGCGAAAGATTCTTTCACAAGATAGGTAGAGGCAACATCATATGCCAACATCTTTTTTTTTTGGTAGAAGCCAACATCATACATACATACATGTAGAAATTCATAAAGCATAACATCATATGCATACAGCCTGTAGAAACGCAACCCTAAAACGATACAGAAGATAATGGAAAAACAAAACAAACAATGCACACGGATTTTTCGAGGTTCGGCAAGGTTTCCTACGTCCCCGGTGAGATGAGATCCTGCTTCACTATCAATGGAGAATAGGGTTACAACGCTCGCCCTCACACCTCTCAGTATTGCTTGCATTACAGAGAAAGAAACCATCGCTACAAATATATAGCGAAAAAACCCTAATCCGGTTTAAACTACAATTGCCACCCTAATCCGGATTAAACTACAATTGCCACCTTAATCCGGATTAAACTACAATTACCCTCAAATAAAAAAATTCGAGCAGTACTCTCTGGATTAGGGTTTAGGTGCAGCCTCCTGCCCCCCTTGCAACCCCCACGACCCGCTAACCGGTTAGCTAGACCGCGGTCCTGGTTGTCTAGGTGCTGCACCAGTACTCTCTGGATTAAACTGCGACGGAATACAAGACATCATACACCAACAATCTCCACCTTGGCTTGAATTCTGTCGAGCCTCCTGTAAAGATAACTTGTAGACGTCTTCATCATTGTACCTCATTAGAGGCACAAACCCACACCTATTTGGTGAGTCCCTCATCTTCAATATTGAGTAATATTAATCAAGTCCAAACAGGACTCGAACTTCTCTGTAGTAACTGGTTTTGTAAACATATCTGCAAGATTGAGATCTGTATGAATTTTTCTCAAGTGAATACTGCCTTCTGACACAAGCTCCCTGATCTTGTGAAATCTCACATCAATATGCTTTGTCCTTGCATGAAACACCTGATTCTTTGCAAGATGTATGGCACTCTGACTGTCACAATGTAACACTGTACCTCCTTGCTCCAACCTCAACTCACGAACCAGTCCAGCCAACCAGACTCCTTCCTTGGCAGCCTCAACTGCTGCCATGTACTCTGCCTCTGTAGTGGACAATGCAATTGTAGACTGAAGCATCGCCCTCCATGATATAGGTCCACCAGCCAATGTAAACAGATACCCTGCAGTAGACCTCCTCTTATCTAAATCACCAGCATAGTCAGAATCAACATAACCTGCCAATTCTGTAGAACTTCCCTTGCCACTGAACATAACACCTATATCTTTAGTCTTGCTCAAATATCTGAAGATCCGCTACAAACCATAGCATACATGAGACTCCCAACTGCACTAGCATAAGGGACTTGAGACATCTGCTCCACCTCCTCATGTGTTGTAGGGCATTCCCTTTCAGATAACTTGAAGTGGCCAGCTAACGGAGTGCTAACCGGTTTAGCCTTTTCCATATTGAAACGCTCTAGCACCTTTTCAATATACCTCTTCTGACTTACCCAAAGTTTTCCTGTATTTCTATCTTTAAGGATTTCCATGCCAAGGATCTTCTTAGCGGCACCAAGATCCTTCATCTCAAATTCAGCACTCAACAACAACTTCAAAGAGACTATATCATGTTTGTTCTTTGCAGCAATGAGCATGTCATCAACATAAAGTATCAACAAAATAATGGAATTATCACTTGACACTTTATAATAAACACAACTATCATACTCACTTCTTGTGTAGTCAATCTTCATCATGTGGGAATCAAAGCGCTTGTACCACTGCCTAGAAGATTGCTTAAGACCATAAAGCGACCTCTTAAGCAGACAAACACGGTATTCCTTTCCCTGCACCTTGAAACCTTCAGGCTGCTCCATGTAAATCTGTTCCTCCAAGTCACCATGAAGAAATGCAGTTTTCACATCAAGTTGTTCAAGCTCTAAATCATACATAGCCACCAAAGCAAGTAGTACCCTGATCGAAGTGTGTTTCACCACTGGAGAGAGTATTTCATTGTAGTCTATCCCCTCCTTCTGTGCATAGCCTTTGGCTACAAGTTTGGCCTTATACCTTTCACGCTCCTTCTCAGATGCTACCTCTTTCTTATGAAAGACCCATTTATACCCAATGATTTTTCTTCCCTTGGGTTTTTCCACAATCTCCCAAGTCTTGTTCTTCTGTAGAGATTCCATTTCCTCTATCATAGCTGTCATCCATTTATCATGTTGTGCATCACTCAAAGCATCATGGCAGGAAGATGGATCACCTGTACCTACAGTGAGGGCATAGGCAACCATATCCTCAAACCCGTATCTCATAGGTGCTTTGTGAGTATGCTTCCCTTTACCCTTTGCCACAGTATAGGGAACTTCTACTTCTTCATGTTGTCCTGGTAAGTCACTTGATGACTCGTTCTCTCCTGTTGTTTCTAACTCACCTAACTCCACTTGCACAGTAGAACCTTCTTTATTTTCACCAACTGCTTGTGAATTGTAATTTGACTTTACTACATGAGACTCGTCAAACACAACGTTTCTGCTAACCACAACCTTCTGTGAACTTGGATCCCACAACTTGAATCCCTTTACACATTTCTTAAAACCAATAAAGATACACTGCTTAGACTTTGAGTCTAACTTGGAACGCTGCTCATTCTCAACATATGCATAGGCTGGACAACCAAATATTTTTAGAATAGAATAATCTACTGGTTTTCCTATCCATACCTCTTCAGGAATTTTACAATCAATCGCCTTTGATGGAGACCTATTGATGAGGAAACATGCAATGTTCACTGCTTCTGCCCAAAATCTCTTGCTCAACCCTGCATTCAGCCTCATACTCCGAGCTCTTTCTAGAAGTGTTCTGTTCATCCTTTCAGCTACACCATTTTGTTGTGGTGTCTTTGGAACCGTGAAGTGACGAGTAATCCCTTCAGCTTTGCACAATTCTATAAACGACTTATATGTGTACTCTCCTCCATTATCTGTTCTCAAGTATTTAATTTTCTTTCCTGTCTTCCTTTCTACCTCAGCCTTCCATTCCTTAAATTTAGTGAACACCTCACTTTTATGCTTAATGAAGTAGATCCAAATTTTACTTGAGTAATCATCAACAAAGGTCACGAAGTATTCTGCCCCACCTTTAGATTTTGTTGTTGAAGGACCCTATACATCGCTGTGTACATAATCAAGCACTCCTTTACTCTTATGTTTTGCAGTTTTGAAACTAACCTTGCATTGTTTTCCGAACACACAGTACTTGCAGAAGTTCAGTTTACAAGTTTTTACTCCCTTTAACATTTTTCTTTTATGAAGCTCCATCAATCCTCTTTCTCCCATATGCCCTAACCGCATATGCCACAGATAGGTATCATCTGTATCAAATACTGCATCTGTAGTCACAGATGCTCCACCTATAACTATGCTCCCTATGAGTCTGTATAGGTTTCCTGTTAGCTGTCCCTTCATGACAACCATTACACCCTTAATAACTTTGAGAACTCCACCTTCTGCTATGTACTTGCAGCCATCTGAGTCAAGTGCCCCCAAAGATATTAAGTTTTTCCTTAATTCTGGCACATGTCTCACATCTGCTAAGGTTCTTACTATCCCGTCAAACATCTTGATTTTGATAGTGCCTATCCCAATGATCTTGCATACGGCATCATTCCCCATTAGGACAGACCCACTAGTATATGGTTTATATGTATCAAACCAATCCTTATGTGGACACATGTGATATGAACATCTAGAATCTAAAATCCAAGAATCAGAAAGTTGATTCTTACCTGATGATATAGAGAGTATATCTCCATCATCTCCATCTGAACTGTCAGCCACGCTAGCTTCCTCAGATGCCTTATCTACACCTTTCTTCTTTAAGTCCGCCTTCCTCTTCAAGCACTCTCTCTTCAGATGACCTTCCTTCTTGCAATAGTAACAAGAGACCTTTGTCTTTGCCCCTTTTGTTTTCGATCGACTCTTCCTAGATCCCTTCTGATTTGATCTCTCTCTTTCCTGCTCCTTGTCACCTAAAAAAAAAACCTTCTCCTTGAGATTTCGTACTACTGGCCTTCTTCCTTGTATCATTGGACATGAGGGCAGCTGCGACTTTATCCATCTCAAGGGTCTCCTTCCCGTACAAGAGAGTCGTTACTAGGTGATCATATGATTCTGGGAGCGACGACAGCAATAGTAACACCTTGTCTTCGTCCTCGATCTTAACCTCCAGGTTTGCAAGTTTACTTACGATCTGATTGAACATGTTAAGATGCTCTAATAGATCCGTACCTTCCTCCATCTGTAGAGAATACAATTATTTCTTCATGAACAACTTGTTCGTTAAGGACTTCGTCATGTAGATGCTTTCAAGTTTCGCCCATAACTGCGGTGCAAATTTGATACCCACAACATATTGTAGGGCATCATCAGAAAGATTTAATCGAATAGCACTTACCGCCTTTTCCTCCATCTCTTCCCAATCTTCGTTAGTAATTTTTGCAGGTTTCTTCGACTTCCCCAACAACGTTTTTGCCAAACCCTGCTGTATCAGAAGATCCTTCATCCTTTGACGCCAGAGGGTGAAATTGTTCTTCCCATTAAACCTCTCGATGTCATACTTGAAATTAGATCCTTTCCCTGCCATCGTGATAGTAAACCCTAGAAAACGGAAACCTATAGCTCTGATACCAATTTGTAGAAACGCAACCCTCAAACGATGCAGAAGATAATGGAAAAACAAAACAAACAATGCACACAGATTTTACGAGGTTCGGCAAGGTTGCCTACGTCTCCGGTGAGATGAGATCCTGCTTCACTATCAATGGAGAATAGGGTTACAACGCTCGTCCTCACACCTCTCAGTATTGCTTGCATTATAGAGAAAGAAACCATCACTACAAATATATAGCGAAAAAACCCTAATCCGGTTTAAACTACAATTGCCACCCTAATCCGGATTAAACTACAATTGCCACCTTAATCCGGATTAAACTACAATTGCCCTCAAATAAAAAAATTCGAGCGGGGGGCTGAGCCCCCCTACACCCCCTGCTATGCAGGGGGGCCTCCTGCCCCCCTTGCAACCCCCACGGCCCGCTAACCGGTTAGCGGGACCGCCATCCTGGCTGTTTAGGTGCTGCACCAGTACTCTCTGGATTAAACTGCGACGGAATACAAGACATCATACACCAACACAGCCTCCCTGAAATCTCTCTCGATGGGGAAGAAGCTACAGTGGCACCTGATCACAAACTTCTTAGTGGGGCAGCACCTATAGGTGCGAGTGTTTGGATGCACATGTTTTGTTTATATTCCTACGAAGTGAAGAGAGAAATTGTCCTCTGACCAATCCTGTACTGATCGACTGGTGATATAAATGTAAAGTGGTCCAAAATATCAATTTTTTTTTTATATTTAAAAATAGGGTGGGTGGTAGTGGAGCAGACGTCTTGCAAACTTATTTTCCCGTGTTTTCTATATTAACCGTACATTTAGCATAAAGTTAATCTGAGCCATTAATTAATTTGTAATAATTATTGGTTCCCGACTTTTGTGCTGAGAAGCTCATGGTCCCTTTGCTGCTCCGATTCTTCCCTCCCTCTCCGTCTTCTCTCTCTCACTCTCCATTCCCTCCCGATTCTTGTAGACGATTCCTATCTTATGTCCTCTCACTGCAAACCCTCAACACCCCCTGTGTAATATCCCGCTTCTTAAACCCGGTCTGATTTCGCGGTTGAACCGGTTTAACCATGCAGGAACCGAGCTAGAGGATGTTAGGGCGGGTTCCTTATGGGCTATGATGGCACGGGTGACCTTAAACACCGGCTGGCCCGACAAGTCTGAGCCAGTGCCAGAAGAGACGGGAGTGCCCAAACCGTGTACGTGCACCTACCATAAGGCTATGTACGGATAAAACAGGTATTATATCTGTATTTTTAAGATATATACGTAGGCTACAATGTATGCCTGGGGTGGGGTTTGAGCCGAGGTCCGAGCCGGTAAAAATCCCAAGTTTTGACTCTGGGGTGGGTATGACAGGTGGGTACACCCACCCACCTGAGTGACCCATCCATCACTATTCACTTAAGTAGGAATAGTATATAAAGCTTTATGACTTCTTTTCTTTCCATTTATTACCCCCGTACGTTTGGTGAGAAAAGTAAAGAGGAGAGAGAAAAAGAAAGGGAAGAAGAAAGGAAGAGGAAGAAAGGGAAGATTTCAGTGGCGCCAAAGCTCGATCTTGCCATTCCGGTGCCGGAAGAGTAATCTTCAACTCGAGATCTACAGTTGGAGGTAAGAAAAGCTGGGTTTTATGAACATTAACCATACCCAC
>NC_056562.1:32965886-32976669 GCF_013358625.1 Macadamia integrifolia
TATTTTGTTATATTTGTTGATGACCATACTAAATATATTTGGTTTACTGCTTTAAAGTTGAAGTCTGATGTTTACTCTGCCTTTCGTACTTTTTAGGCCTTGGTGGAACGTCAATTCTCTCGCTCCATCAAGGCCATTCAAACTGATTGGGGGGGGAGAATTTCGTACTCTCCCATCTTACTTTGCCAAGTTGGGCATCCAACACAGGTTATCTTGCCCTCATACTCATGAGCAACAGGGAACAGTTGAACGTCGTAACAGACACATTGCTGAAACTGAGATTACCCTACTATCCCATGCAGCTGTTCCCCAGGCTTACTAGGATTATGCCTTTGAAACTTTGGTCTTTCTCATCATTTGCATGCCCTCCTCTGTCACAGGTAACAAATCCCCCCATCAGTTAGTTACAGGCAATTCTCCGGACTACTCTTTTCTAAAAATCTTTGGATGCCTTTGTTATCCATGGCTCCATCCTTACAATCATCACAAGGTTGAACCCCATTCTGCCTCATGTGTTTTCTTAGGATATAGCCCTTCCCATCATGGTTATCGTTGTATGGATCTCATCACCCGTCGTATCTACATATCTCGTCATGTCAGATTTGACGAATCTACTTTCCCATTTCACACTACACCGCCATCCTCCTCAACCCAACCCCCTCCTACTACCCCTCCCCCGTGGGGCATTACACCTAACATACCTACCCCTCAACCTCACCCTAGCCCTCCGACTACCCTCCCAAACCCACCCATCCCTCTCCCTGCCACCCCAGAACCGCCCCTACCCGAACCACCCTCTCCCATATCCCCTCCTTTCTCACCTCACCTAATCCTAATAGGCCATAACCTTGACTCCTCTACCACCCCACCCTGTCGCACCAGAACCCTACACGATCTCTATGCTGACCCCCTGATCCTCTCTACCATCACCTCACCTAACCCGGCTGAACCTACATGCTTCTCCCAGGCCCACAAGCTTCCTCATTGGCATTCTGCTATGTCTGATGAATTTAATGCTTTATTACGTAATGGTACTTGGTCTCTTGTGCCTTACGGGGAAACTATGAATCTGGTTCGCTGCAAGTGGGTGTACCGCATCAAATGGAAGGCAGATGGCTCCCTTGAGCGCTATAAGGCCCGTTTAGTTGCTAAAGGATTTCATCAACAACCTGGTCTTTTGACTATCATGAGACCTTTAGCCCTGTCATCAAACCTACTACGATACAAACGGTCCTCTCCTTGGCCATATCTAACGGATGGGCTATTCGTCAGCTTGATGTTCAGAATGCATTCTTGCTTGGTATTCTATCTGAGGAAGTCTACATGGCTCAACCCCAAGGTTTTGAAGATGCCCTGTGCCCTAATCATGTTTGTCGCCTCCACAAGTCCCTCTATGGGCTCAAACAGGCTCCTAGGGCTTCGTTTCACAGGTTAAATGAGTTCCTCACTCGCTCTGGTTTTCGGTCATCCCAAACCGACACATCACTATTTATCTACTTGCAGGGCTCTGTTGTCACATATGTCCTTGTCTACGTCGACAACATCTTGGTTACAGGGAACCAACCAACTCATGTTCAGACTCTCCTTCATCAGCTTGCTTTATAATTCTCTATCAAGGATCTTGGTCGTCTCAGCTTTTTCCTTGGTATTGAAGCTCTATATCGGTCTGATGGTGTCCTCCTCTCTCAACATTGGTACATCACTGATCTCCTCCAGAGGGCTGGCATGACTGACTGTAAGCCCATCACTACTCCCATAGCCACCACCTTTGCAGCATCATCCATAGGGGGTGTCTTTCTTTCGGACCCCACCAGGTATCGCTCCATTGTCGGTGCTCTCCAATACATCACCCTCACCAGGCCTGATGTGGCTTATTCAGTGAACCATGCCTGCCAATTCATGCATGCCCCCTCCGAAGACCATTGGACACTAGTCAAACGGATTCTACGCTATCTCCAAGGAACCAAGGATCATGGGTTGTTCATCTCCAAATCTAGTTCCCTCCAATTATAAGCATTCTCCGATGCTGACTGGGCTAGTGACAGTGCAGATCGAAAATCCACAGGAGGCTATGCCATCTATATGGGTCCTAATCTGATCTCCTGGGCCTCTAAGAAGCAGAAGACAATTGCACACTCCTCCACCGAGTCTGAGTACAAAGCAGTGGTTGATGCCTGCGCTGAACTCACTTGGCTTTGCTCTCTTTAAGGAATTAGGGATCCATGTTCCCATTGCACCCATTCTTTGGTGTGACAACATTGGGGCCACTTACCTTTCGGTCAATCCGGTCTTTAATGCTCGTACCAAGCATGTTGAAATTGACTTCCACTTCGTTCGTGATAAAGTCGCCTCCTAGGAACTTCAAGTGCAATTCATTTCAACACATGACCAGATAGCCGATATCCTTACCTAAGCTCTCAGCTCTACATGGTTCTCCTTTCTACGGGACAAGCTGCGGATTCGACCATTCAAATCCCCACCTTGAGGGGGTGTATCAGGATAGTTAGCATCCCACTCGAACTCAACTTCTAGAGTCATACTCACACTCAACAACCTCTCCTACATTGTAGGCATTTTCAGTGAGCACAAACTCTAGAGACTACTTGCAGTCCAAGACTACCTCATGAGACAACAGAGTTGGAATAGGACTCTCACATGTGATAATAGACTTTCTGTCCATTACTCACATATGTTAACAGAGTCCTACCCCATTAATATTAGAGTTTGAGTCTTTCACATGTGATCATAGAGTTTGTCTATAACTCAATAACTGTAATCTCTATATAAGAGCACCATTGTACACTCATTAAAGTGCATGCCAATATACAATTTCAACAAGGTCAAGGATGTGAATGGTTAGTAGAGGGGAGTATGAGGGTGTGGGAGGAAGAGGGGGGTTTACATAGTTGGTGTAGTGAGTAGTAGGGGTGGTTGGGGGTAGGCTTGGTAGGTGGGAGGTTGATAACTTGTAGGGGTTGGAGGACGGTAGAAGCACGTGTTTGCATTATGGTTGGTATGGTTACAAATAGAGCACCAAAGACCACCACGACTAGAACGTCCACCATGGCCACCATGTCCACCACGTCCACCACCGCCACCACGACCACCACGCCCACCATTGGCAGATTGAGGAGAGGTAGTGGTGAAGGAGGAGTCACGCTAGGTAGAATTAGCAGAAGGTTGGTCAGAGGAGTCGACCTTGTCTATGAGTGCAGATTTTTGCTGAGAGGCCTTAAGCATGCACTTATGGCTAAGAAGAACACCATGAAGATCAAAGTACGTCAGAGGTTCAGATCGAGCCAAGAGTGTGGGGACAATCTCATGCAGATCCTTGTGTAGGGTGCGAAAGATGTGGAGGCAAAGGTCATTAGGCCTCAAAGGAGATCCAGCAGCAGAGAGCTCGCCAAAGATGGTTTTGGCATGTTGCATGAAAGCAACCATTGATTCATCATTATGTTGAGAGAGATCTTGAAAACTGAGGTTGAGGGACATGATACGTATGTTGGAGGCCGAACCAAATGCAGAGGTGAGACAGTTCCATTTTTCTTGGCTCGTGGTATTATCCACAATAAGAGGAAGAGCCTCCTCGGACAGGGAAACAATAAGAAGGCTCATAATCATGGCATCTTGATCATCCCAGTCAGAGGCGGCAGTGGGATCAAGATGGCGTGGAATGGTACCAGTGATGTATCCGTAAACCTTCTGACCATGTAGAAATGGGATGATTTGAGCCTTCCAGAAGAGAGAATTGGTAGAAGAGAGCTTCAATGAGATAAAATGGTGTGCAGAAGTGAGTGCAGGAGAAGACATCT
Organism: Macadamia integrifolia; assembly: GCF_013358625.1. NCBI lineage: Eukaryota > Viridiplantae > Streptophyta > Magnoliopsida > Proteales > Proteaceae > Macadamia > Macadamia integrifolia. The sequence goes on from NC_056562.1 coordinate 32,969,699, forward strand.
TGGTGGGTGTTGGGTAGCGCCGATTTGTGGGGAGGATTCAATAGAGGCGGCCTTGGACATGATATAGCAAAGGGGAGGTGTCTTTTTTTTTTTTCTTTTGGTGAGAGGCTGTTCGGTGATGCAGCAAAGTAGGAGGGAAGGTGTGTGAAGCCGACCAGGGGGATGAGAAAATTCAGGGAAAAAAAGGGAATGTGGATCACGCAATAGCCAAAGGGAGATTCCAAGGAGAGTAACCGAAGGATGTTTGAACTTGAGCAGCCACAGCGGTTGTTGTTGATCACCTGAATAGAGAAGAAAAATCAGGAATAGCTCGTTGGAGCTTTTGTTTACACTCTTGATACCATATTAATCTTAGATTTTCATTGATTGTAAAACTGAGAAATACATGGGATATATATAGGCATGTCTTGACTCTTGACTCATAATTTTAGTCGACCTATACAAGGAAACTTAAATCACATTTGATATCAATCTTGTTGAGGTAGAATTAGAGTGCAAGTAGGAGTCCCTAATACTTGGGAAAGTTAGCTGGAGTTTGAGAGACGTTGAAGGAAGGGAGGAGTAATGTCCAATACTGCATGTCATATACTCACATGTCAACTTCATTGAAGAAGAATAAGTCGTGAAGAACAAAAAGAGTATATGTGATGAGCACATTTATGTGTGAAATCTAGGGTAGTAAAACATGCATTTTACATATTTAGAATGGAGCTACCTTGGGTTTTATTCTCTTTTTGCAGGTTTTGTATTTTCAAGTCCTTAAGGATTATCGGGCACTATATCTTCAATTTTACACGTAAAGAGGTCCTATTTCTTTTCATGGTTGCAAAGAGGACGAAATTCTGAGCAAGATGGACGTGTTCAATTAAAAGTACACATTCGTTTGGTCACCCGTACAAATGATTATTCTTTTCGGTCCAGAAAAAGAATAATGGATTAGAACTGAACCGAGATGCAGAACCAGCCCGTTTGCAATTGTCCCAGAGGTACAAGGAATACTCCAAATGCCAACAAGGATCAATGGACCACATCCTTAAGTGATTAAAGATTTGTTTTTGGTAACAACAACTACCTAGCGTAGTTGGTGAGCTATGGTGTACAAAATTCCCTTGCTCACCAACAGGTCTCAAGTTCGAATCTCATGGTTGTTTTTTTTAGAGAATTTTGTTGAAGATTTCCTGCTTTTCACTCACTTAAAGCACTAAGGGCATGGAGGGGATTTCCACATCAAATTAGAAGCAAGGAAAATCGTGGAAGCAAGAAGAGAAGAAAAAAAAAAGGAAAGAGAAAAAAAGGGGAGAACCAAAGATTGTCCAAATCTTCTCTCTCCTCCACATCATCACCAAATATTGTCCAAATCACACAAAGAAGAAGAAAATCCTCCTAGGAGAGAGAAAAAGAAGAAAAAAAATTAGGAAAAAAAAAAGAAAGAAAATAAGCAAAAAAAAATTATAGGAAATTTATTTCTCTCTTCTCTCTCCTCCACCTTAGCACTTTTGGACTCAAAAGATCTCACAATCAATTGTGGGTTTCTCCCTTTTAGGAAAGAGAAAATTGTTACTCTACCTCCTCATTCCCTATAAATACAATTCATTCTTCTTCTAGTTTTTTTTTAGTTGTTCTCTCTCTCCCTCTCTCACTCTTTAGTTCTAGTTCTTCTCTATTTTTGCTTTAATCACTTTTGTAATAGTTTTTTTTTATTTTATTTCAAATAATGCAAGCACTCTTTTATTCTTATTCAGCCTTTTTATGTTTATGATTTATGCAATTGAGTTGTAATTTTTTAAGTTATAGTTCTAGGCTTAGATCTAGGTGACAAGATCACGAGCCGTGGAGCAATTTTTTTTCAAGTTCAAGCATTGATTCAAGTAAGTAGGCTCCTTCAGTAGTCTTCTCTCCCCCCTCTCATTCCCTCTTCTGACTACCCTTTCTTTCTTAATTTAGGATTTTTATTTTCAGTCGTTACATTATTGCTATCCCTTTCCCCCAAGGTTCATGGCTAGTGTATGTGTTGGCTTTGCCCCTCCTAGCCATAGAACCATCAATTTATTGCTTTTATTTTAATTGTCTCCCTTTCCCTAAAGCCAAGTAGAGTAACCCTTGTAAGAGTGACTCTCTGGTCAAGTAGGGAAGCTCATATTATGATGCATCCCTCGGGCTAAGTAGAGAAACCTACTTGTGAGTCTCTCTCTAGCTTTATCCCCTTTCTTTTACTTTATTTTTATTTCAGCATTTTTTTCCTTTATTTATTAATTTGTTTTTTAATTGCGTGGGTTGTTTATTTTCAGTTATTTATTTATTTAATTTTAATTGCGTGGCTTGCGTCTTTAAATTCTTAGATGACGAATGGTTAGGACGTTATTTTTAGGACGGTAATTAGAATTAGATCACAACCATTAATCAGTTCACTTTCGCATTATTAAAAGAAATAAAAAATAAAGTGGCTGCTCTCCCTGTGTTCGACCCGTAGCTACACTGATCCGTACGCTTGCGGTTACATTTTAAATCTCAAACAAGTCTTTGGCGCCGTTGCCGGGGAGACAGTTCCATGTTATTTTTCACTTTCTTTTGGTAAATCGGAGTGCTTTGTTTGCTTTGTTTTATATTTTTCCTTTTATTTTATTGAATTCCTGAGAAGAACAACTTGCAATAATAGTTGTATCAGTGGAGGTCGCCATGCCTCACAGTATGATAAAGACAGGTTTCGCCCTGTAGCAGTACCTCAGGAATTGACCTGAGCAACCCCGGATCCCTGCCGATAAGCTCCCAAAAAGCAAAAAAATAAAAAATCAAAAAAAAAATCAAAAAAAAATTTTAAAAAAATCAAAAAAATCATCAAAAAGTTTTGCTATCCATTCTTTTGTGCTTGTCTTACTTTAGTTGTGGGAAGTTTTTCTGTTGCATGAGTGTTAAGTGGGTACGTAATACTAAGAATCGGTTAGAAAGAAGAGATCCAACAAGTAGTGACCCTATACGTTTGCTCTCTTTAAAACCCTTCAATATGGGAGACCAACAGCAAAACCCTTCACCTAAATCTCTGAAAGATAGGTTCTACCCTGCTAGAACAGCCCAACCTTCCTGTATAGTTCTACCACAAGCCCAGGGCAATAATTTTGAACTCAAATCTCAATACATCACTATGTTGCCCCACTTTCATGGGTTAACCTCTGAGGATGCATACTTATTTCTAAGGGAATTTGAAGAGGTATGTGTTCTAATTAAGATCCAACAGCTTTCTGATGATGCTGTTAAGCTTAGGTTTATCACTTTTGCATTGAAAGACCAAGCTAAGAAGTGGTTGTATGGATTACCCACAAATTCCATAACCTAATGGAAACAGTTCACAGTTGTATTCCTTAAGAAGTTTTTCTCAACTCACAAGACCAATAATCTTAGAAATGATATCCTTCAGTTTAGGCAAAAGCCTAGTGAGTCATTTTCCAAACTTATGGAGAGATTCAAGGATCTACTCCAAGAATGGCCTCACCATGGCCTAGACCTATGGCATTTATGTCAAATAATTTATGAGGGTATTGATTACCCAACTAAACAAATGATAGAGTCTATGTGCCCTGAGGGATTCACATCCTTTACAAATGAAGGAAAGGCATGAGAATTCTTACTTGACTTAGCTGACAAAACCCGTGAGTGGGAATCAACCCAAGAGAGTGAAAGAACCATAGGAGGAAAAGGATATTTTGTGGATGGGATAGTAGCCAAGGAAGCCCATTTGGATAGCCTAATCAAGAGGATTGAGGCTATTGTTCCTAGAGAGCCATCATCAGTCAATTTGGTTAAGATTTGTGCTTGGTGCCAGTCCCCTGGACATGTCATAGAAGAATGCCCCAACACCTCTGGGGGCACTTCTAATGATAGTGTTAATGCCTTATACCAGAATAATCCATATAGTAACACCTATAATCCAGGATGGAGAAATCACCCAAATTTCTCTTGGAATCAAGGCAACCAAGCAGGACCTTCCAATTTCTATAATCAAGGTCAACCTGGACCCCAAAGGCCTCCCTTTGCACAACAATTTTTTTCCCAAAATACTTTTCCTAGGTCAAATGTAGGACCTCAAGCGAGTTTTCCTAGGGCCCCTCTTCTATCATCTTTTCAGCAACCCCCTAGGTATACCAATACTGGAGAGGCAAGTAGAATAAGTGACTTGGAAAAAAATATGGCCCTCTTCATGACAAGCCATCAAAATCTTACAAGATAACTCACTCAAGTTGTCTCAATTATGCGTGAGAGGGAGAAGAGAACTTTACCCAGTCAACCAGAGCCTAACCCTAGGCATCATCAGCCTGTTAGTTCACAAGGACCAACTAATGCACCACTGAATATAGTACAAGGTCAAACTCAACAAGGGCCCTCTAACCAATGTAATGTTGTTTATGCCCTTAGGAGTGGTAGAGAGTACCTACAGAGCGTTCCTAAATCTTCCCCATCTATTACTCCTGTTAACTCTCCTTCAGCTGAGGACACAAGTGTGCCTCTTGTTCCAGGTTCGTCTGATGAACCTAAAGATTTTTCTGAAACTAAAGATGATTTGGTTGAGGAAACCAAAAATGATTCTTCTGAACAGGGGCAAATCCCTAACAGTCCTTATGTTCATCCTATCCCATTTCCTAATCGCTTGGTAAACAAAAAGAAGACTGCTTCCATGGATAAAATTTTAGAAGTCTTCAAAAAGGTAGAAGTGAACATCCCTCTTTTGGATGCCATATCCCAGATCCCCGCCTATGCAAAGGTACTGAAAGATTTGTGTACTCACAAACGTATCACTAGTGTGCTCAAAAAGGCGTTCTTGGCAGGTAACATTAGTTCCATAATTACTCAGCCTATAGCAGCCAAGTATAAGGATCCAGGGAGCCCTACCATATCTTGTGTCATAGGCAAAACCTATATTGAGCATGCCTTACTTGACCTTGGCGCAAGTGTGAATCTTTTACCTTACCATGTGTACAAGCAACTAGGATTAGGAGAATTGAAAGCCACTGGAACTACACTTCAGTTGGCAGATAGGTCTGTTAAGATTCCTAAAGGGATGGTTGAGGATGTCTTACTAAAGGTGGGGGAATTTATTTTCCCTGTTGATTTCATTGTGTTAGATACTAAGCCCTTCTCAACCAAGTATGAGATCCCAATAATTCTAGGAAGACCATTCTTGGCTACGAGTAATGCATTAATCAATTGCCGGAATGGTTTTCTAAGATTATCTTTTGGTAACCAAACTGTTGAGTTTAACATGTTTAGGATTGGTAAGCAACCACATATGGAAGAAGAGATCAATATGCTTGAGGATTTTTTGGATTTTTCTGATGATTTAGTTACCAGCTTTGATATTGATTTTGATTCAGAATTCCAAGAGTGTATGGATGAGTTGGATGATGATAGTGAAAATTTCTTTTCTGAAGTCTTGGGTCTTCACACACTCATGGAGCGCTTAGGACCCCTTTCCAATTCCATTCCCAAACCTTCATAGTTGAGCCCCCTAAGCTAGATCTTAAGGAGTTGCCATCTAATTTGAGGTATGCTTTCCTAGGGCCTGACCAGACTCTTTCTGTAATAATTTCTTCAAATTTGACTTCTAGCCAGGAAGAGGAGTTACTTAAAGTGTTAAAAGATAATAAGGAAGCCCTAGGTTGGACCATGGCTGATATCAAGGGTATAAGCCTTTCCATTGTGCAACATCATATACATCTTATGAAGGATTCCAAACCATCAACGGAACCCCAAAGAAGAGCTAACCCAGTGATGATGGAAGCCATTAAGAAAGAGATCCTAAAGTGCTTGGATCATGGAATAATTTATCCTATTTCTGACAGCCAATGGGTAAGCCCAGTTCACGTAGTGCCTAAGAAGTGTGGTGTGACTGTAGTTCCTAATGTCCATAATGAGTTGATCCCTACCCTTGTCCAAACAGGATGTCGTGTGTGCATTGACTACAGGAAAGTTAAATGCGGCAACCTGAAAGGACCACTTCCCATTGCCATTCATTGACCAGATGTTAGAGAGGTTAGCTGGACATGAATACTATTGCTTTCTTGATGGATATTCCGGCTATAACCAAATCCCAATTGCTTTAGAGGACCAACATAAGACCACTTTTACATGCCCATATGGAACATTTGCTTATAGGCGTATATCCTTTGGGCTTTGCAATGCCCCTGCTACGTTCCAACGATGCATGATGAGCATTTTTTCTGATATGGTCGAAATATTCTTAGAAGTATTTATGGATGACTTTTCAATTCATGGGAATTCCTATTCTGAATGTCTTCATCATCTTTCCCTAGTTTTGAAAAGGTGCATATCTAAGAATTTGGTTTTGAATTGGGAGAATGCCATTTTATGGTTAAATCTGGTATTGTTTTAGACCATGTAATATCCAAGGAGGGAATTAAGGTAGATAGAGCCAAAGTGGATTTAATTGATAATTTACCACCTCCTCAATCTGTTAAGGATGTTCGGTCTTTTCTAGGGCATGCAGGCTTCTATAGAAGGTTTATTAAGAACTTTAGTCAGTTAGCCCGACCTCTCACCTCATTACTTGTCAAAGATCAGACTTTTGAGTTTTCCAAAGAGTGCCTAAAATCCTTCAAGCAACTTAAGAAGGAGTTGACCAATGCACCCATTGTTCAACCACCTGTTTGGACTGAACCTTTTGAACTAATGTGTGATGCTTCGGATTTTGCCATAGGAGCAGTTTTAGGTCAAAGGATTAATAAGTTACCCACTGTCATTTACTATGCTAGTAGGACCTTAAATGATGCATAACTCAATTATACAACCACTGAAAAAGAATTTTTAGCTGTTGTGTTTGCATTAGAAAAGTTTCGGTCCTACTTAGTTGGTTCACATATGGTAGTGTATACTGATCATTCTGCCCTCAGATACCTAGTTCAGAAGAAGGATGCCAAAGCTCGTCTCATTAGGTGGGTTTTACTTTTGCAAGAGTTTGATTT
>NC_056562.1:32976863-32999131 GCF_013358625.1 Macadamia integrifolia
AAGGATCGATGGACCACATCCTTAAGTGATTAAAGATTTGTTTTTGGTAACAACAACTACCTAGTGTAGTTGGTGAGCTATGGTGTACAAAATTCCCTTGCTCACCAAGAGGTCTCAAGTTCGAATCTCATGGTTTTTTTTTTAGAGAATTTTGTTGAAGATTTTCTGCTTTTCACTCACTTAAAGCACTAAGGGCATGGAGGGGATTTCCACATCAAATTAGAAGGAAAGAAAAATCGTGGAAGCAAGAAGAGAAGAAGAAAAAAAAAAGGAAAGGAAAAAAAGGGAGAAATAGAGATTGTCCAAATCTTCTCTCTCCTCCACATCATCACCCACCAAAAGATTGTCCAAATCACATAAAGCAAGAAAAATCGTCCCTTGGAGGGAGAAAAAGAAAAAAAAAAGGAAAGAAAATAAGCAAAAAAAATATATAGGAAATTTATTTCTCTCTTCTCTCTCCTCCACCTTAGCACTTTTGGTCTCAAAAGATCTCACAATCAATTGTGAATTTCTCTCTTTTAGGAAAGAGAAAATTGCTACCCTACCTCCCTATTCTCTATAAATACAACTCATGTAAAAGGAGGGGAGAAAATTCATTCTTCTTCTAGTTTTTTTTTCTAGTTATTCTCTCTCTTTCTCTTGCTCTCTCTTTAGTTTTAGTTTTTTTTATCTTTTCTTCAATCACTTTTGTAATAGTTTTTTTTTATTTCAATTAATGCAAGCACTCTTTTATTTTAATTCAGCCTTTTTATGTTTATGATTTATGCAATTGAGTTGTAATTTTTTTTAAGTTATAGTTCTAGGCTTAGATCTAGGTGACAAGATCACGAGCCGTGGAGCAATTTTTTTTTCAAGTTCAAGCATTGATTTAAGTAAGTAGGCTCCTTCAGTAGTCTTCTCTCCCCCCTCTCATTCCCTCTTCTGACTACCTTTTCTTTCTTAATTTAGGATTTTTATTTTCAGTCGTTACATTATTGCTATCCCTTTCCCCCAAGGTTCATGGTTAGTGTATGTGTTGGCTTTGCCCCTCCTAGCCATAGAACCATCAATTTATTGCTTTTATTTTAATTGTCTCCCTTTCCCTAAAGCCAAGTAGAGTAACCCTTGTAAGAGTGACTCTCTGGTCAAGTAGGGAAGCTCATATTATGATGCATCCCTCGGGCTAAGTAGAGAAACCTACTTGTGAGTCTCTCTCTAGCTTTATCCCCTTACTTTTACTTTATTTTTATTTCAGCATTTTTTTCTTAATTTATTTATTTATTTTTTAATTGCGTGGGTTGTTTATTTTCAGTTATTTAATTATTTAATTTTAATTGCGTGGCTTGCGTCTTTAAATTCTTAGATGACGAATGGTTAGGACGTTATTTTAGATACATATGTTTAGGAAGGTAATTAGAATTAGATCACAACCATTAATCGGTTCACTTTCGCATTATTAAAAGAAATAAAAAAATAAAGTGGCTGCTCTCTCTATGTTCGACCCGTAGCTACACTGATCTGTACGCTTGCGGTTACATTTTAAATTTCAAACAAGTATCGGGTGGCTGGAAGCCCCATGGGACACATGCCCATATGCTCTCAGCCATCCGATGCTCACCGCATCTCATCACTCGGTGCAGAGGATGTGGACTCGTACATGGAATCATATCTCCAGGTCTTTCTAGCATTGGATCAGTAATTGAGTGCGCAATTAATTGGAGATGATATTTGTCTCATTATTCATTATTTCTGGATTTTTTCGTTGCATTCACTTACAACAAGAAACAGCCACTAGCGTTTGATGCAGCACCTTGCATTTTGGTGCATTCTTCTTCCTTTCCTTGGTATTTCGTTCCGTCATATTCCTAATAACTTATCCAACTATAAAATGTTAACCCCCATTTTTATTTGTTTGGAAGTTATCTAGCACTTTCAATAAAGATCCCGCTACCAGTTTGAGAATGTGTGATATGGGCATGGATTAAGAGAAGGAATTGAGAAAGAGAAAAATTAGGAAATAAGATAGGGAAGAGAGAAAATAGAAGGAACCAAAATGATCGGATTTTGATTTTCGCATAATTGGAAGGTCCCTAGTCTAAGCTAGCATATTAGGAGGTTGCCTAACCTCTTCCTTAAAGAGAGAATTAAGGGGTTCAATACTTCTTACTTGTGCTCTCATTATATTATCCTTCCTATTAAATAAGGGAGGATAATAGGTACAAAATAGTGAACCACACATCTCACGTACAACCCACTATCCCCACCTCCAATATTGAACTACTATTAGTTAATAACAGCAATTCCTAATAACCACTCATAAAATTTCATCTATTACATATTACCTACAACATTAGGACTCCTACTCAAGAACGTAATAATGTGTATTGTGTGACATGATCTAGTCTGAAAAATTTTGCTTTGTTGGTGTTTTAGGTTTCTGGCGATGGCAATGCCGAATGTGGACCCTTAAAGCACTTGTTTTGTGCTTTGATGATGACTATGCCAAAGGTAGAGCTTCACAATTTGATTTGTAATTTTTTCTAGGGTATCCTAAACTGTAATATGTCAATCATTTCCTTATATTTAATATATTACTTGCTGACATTTAGTAAAAATAGTTGAATATATTTGGTTTGAAATTTACCACTTGAGTAAAAAATGATGCAACAAAATAACTCGTGAAACCCAATAGTTTTGGATTGCCAACTAAGTTGACATGAGGGACAATGATGGGTAAACAAATAACCTTTTATTAGTGAATAACTTTAATGTGATAATATACTTTATATTATATTATCTTAAGGATAATGTTTCCTACCTGAGATCGGAGAGTGTATGTTCATCTGCCAGTCTTTATCTCTCACCTTCGGGGAGAGAGAGACTTGGTAGTGCCTCATCCGCTCCCGACAGGAAACATTATTTCTATTTTTTATTAAAAATTTTCATAACTAAGAGAACATTGAGTTGCTAGCAAGGATAAGGATAAGAATTTAATATTTTTCAATTATTTAAATAAATTATAATTTTTTATCTCAAAAGTCAAAACTAACAACTATGGAAAACACATTTTATTAGAGTTTTAGTATCAATAAAAAGATCTTAAGATTTTTTATAATTTATTTATAAGCATTAAGAACAATTGTTTTTAGTAAATCCATAGTTCCATCAATACACTTCATCGACTATAATTGTATTTTTTTTTTGTTTTTTTGTTTTTTGGTAAGGTATCGACTATAATTGTAGTTTAAGGGGATGGTAGAATGTTAGATCGTATATTTATTATTTTCTACGAAAAGAGGAAATTCTTGTCACCAACTCTTGCATGTAATAAAATAAAATGTTGAAATATTAGATAAAAATAATAGAATAGAAAATAAAAATTGGACAAAATAGTGTTATAAAAATGTCATAATTTTTTGGGGGACAGCTCATCCTCTTTGTTAATTTCTTCGTGAAGCAAACCTAGAGTCTAACCTAATTTTGTTTCTTTTTTCTTTTGTATGTCCACTTCAAGTATGTTTCATAAGAAGCCACAAAGGTTGGTGATAACATAACTCAAGGAATGATGGAATTTTCATTTCTCCCATAGAGCGTGTACATACTTTTCTTAAATGTTTACTACACAAGTATTATCGCACCAAACTAGACAAACAATTGGAGGGCATTCACAGGACAAATTTTTTTATAAAGAGGTCTCTACGCCATAGACACAAGGTATGTAATGACTATCATGCCTTTATCTAGGGTTACACACTCATGTGTAGGTGGATTGGGATCCTTTGTATTGAGAAACGGTGTGTTGCGCAAATCCAAAGATTGGGAGCACCTTGGGTTGTGCATTCATGTCTTGGCCTACGTGTTTGAGTACTCTCATCCCTTAGAATGTAGCGCATGCCCGATCCATGTGTAGGCACAAGAGATTGAGATCTTTTGTAGCATTACATGCCTTGCAGTACATATCTAACCATCAAGAACGTCTTAAACTGCATATCTAAACATTCCTGATCATTGATTGTACATTACATGCCCTGTAACCAAGGGGTGTTAATTGGACGGTTCAGTTTGGTTTCGATCAGGTTGAATCGATTTCGGTCTAGGAATGAGAGAGACCAAAATCAATCCATTACGGAACTTTGGTTTTCGATCGGTTTCGATTTTAGTCCTATTTAATTTCGATTTATATTTTTCAATATCGGGTTAATACCGGTTTAGATCAATTTATTATTAGGCCTGAACCATAATGAATCTTACATTCATAACTTATAGTGATAAGATTTAACAAAAAAACATTTTAAATTTATGATTAAATCAAGATCTATCATTGTAAAGGGAAGATAACTAATATTAAAACCAGTGGATAACAAATTACTAAGAAGATAACTAATATTGAAATTACAAAATGAATCCTATTATCCAATCATTCATTTAACTATCCAACTAGTTTTCTGCACGAATCAGAGTTGGGTATTTGATTGGTTCCGATCAAAAGAATAGGGAATCTGGGATCACAGGAGCTTAACCTGAGCTATCTCCGCAATAATTCCGAAATGGGTTTCCAAGAAAAAAATATTTCAGGGAAGAGTCTATTAAGAGCGTTGGACAAGGACAGGTATAACAATGGGAAGGAAGTGATTTCGGAGAATCCGAATGAAGAGGAAAGATTGGTAGAGCGAGAATTCTGCAACTAAATGGGGTTAGGGCTACAGAAGTAGGAACGAAGCGAGAGCTCAACAAAGAAATCGAAAGAGAGAAGAGGGAGAAGAAGGTGAAGGTGGAGACTTAATCTCTCTTTTGCACTTCCAGATGTGTCCCTGTCGCTCACATCTTCACTGAATGCAGATCCTCCTGCTCCTCCCAAACCAGCCAGAAGCACTCAATCATTGGCTCCATCGAACAACGATACCGTCTATACACGAAATGCGAGCTTTGACGACTTCACGGTTGCTTCGCTCTCCTATTCTTAGTCTCCCGTTCTCTCACAACCCAAGCTGCTCACTCACTCGCAACTCCACCAAGAACTATGAATGCTCAGTTGGGAGTCACCGAAGAGATACTGACCAGATTTGGTACTGTGGAGAGGGAACTAATGGATCAGTTCATAGTCGGTTCAGGCCCGTCAGTGAAAGACGGCGTTGCGTTGTTAAATAACAGTGACGGAGGAGGCACAGGTGGTTTTGGGGTTGAAATCATCTGCAATTCCGATCTCGTACAATTCCGTGCAATACCATCTTCAGGTGGTGATACGTGCATTGATACCAATGCAATGACCCAGATCTGATACAACTAATAAAACATTAAATTAGTGAAAATGCATTTAAATCAGATCTTGACCATTGTATTGGTATCAATACATGTGTCACCGCCTAAATGTGGTATTACACGGAATTGTACGAGATCGAAATTGCAGATGATTTTTTTTCGTGGTTTTGGCGTTATCGATTTGGGGATGGGATTTTTCCTTTTGTGATTGGGGATTTATTATTAGGTACTTCACATTTTAGCAAGGGCATTTTAGAATTTAAAAAATATATAATAATTAACATCAGCATATAAGATATATTCTGTAACAACAATTAATGATAATGAATCTAAATATAATTTAGTATTATCTAGAAGTGTCCCAAATAATGACGTTGTTTAGAGGGTGACGGTGTAAATTGTCTTATTTTTTTTTAAGGATCCCGCCAGTGTATCAACGTTGATCACAGTCATATCGGTCATAAATTTTGTGCTAAACAAGGCCAGTTACCGATATGCGTGAAGCCCACGCCCCCGTCAAAGCCGCAAAGGAAAATCCGACTTGGATCAAACGTCAATTAAATATCTTCTCTTTCAAAATATTTAAGTGTCCAGCTGTGAATGCGGCGGTGTACCCAGCTATTGGATCAAACGTCAACTACTGAGTGCTGGCTCTTTGGTGGATCCCACAATGACCCACCCACCACCATCACATTTAATTCCTAGACGCACGATGGGGATGGAGTGTGTACTCGTGGGCCCTACTTTGGACCCCACTACATCTCAACGTCATTGCTTTCTTTTTCTCCCTTCGCCTTTTATTCCGAGACCAATCCTTTGGAATCTTCCTTTGACCGACTCTCTTTGCCGATCCAAAATATCTCCCCAAGCCCAGGACATGATGGACCATTAGATTAGAATCATACGATTCCAATCCAACGCTTATCCAGCGGAATCTACAGATGTAGTGGTAGACCGCTGGCATATATGTAATTACGTCCTCCAAAAAAATTCACAAGTTATAAACCCTCGAAGATATTTCCTCCATGCCTCAACTAACGAGTCTGGTCCGACGCGGGAGAAAAAGAAAACCACCGTAGCAGCCTTTTTATAAACCGGAAAAGCTCACAACAAAACCGCTTCGAAACCTGAAAACATCAACTTCTCCATTCTCCTGAGTCCTCAAAGCGGTTTTTCTTCCCCCGAATACTTTCAAAGCGGTTTTCCGGTGCTAATGGAGTGGAAAGAGGCGTTAGATCTTGAAGGTTTATGGACGAACGAGAAGCACTTGAAGTTCCTGAACTCCATAGAAGCCATGTTTGTTCACACAGTGCTAGAGAATGGCGGCCTAACGTACACCACTGCTTTCCATCTTCCCCTCGACCGTTACCTTCCTGACAGATCCGACTCAACAAGCGATCTGCAAATTCATAAAAATAGCAAAAGAAAACGAGTGTATTTCCCAGGTATACATTCTCTGACTCTCTCGTCTTTCCTTTTCCAGAAAAGATTTCCTCATCTCTTTTTACTTTACTTCGGTTGCTTCCGATTGCCATCTGGAACGAAATGGATTCGTTCATCACCAGATTCCTATATCATCACTAAACATAATCTTACTTCTATTGATTTTGCCTCTTTTTTTTCCTTTTTAGTGATTTCATTTCCAGATGGCAACCAGATGCAGGGAAGAGTTTTCGATTCTATGCCGTTATGAATTAATGTCGATCGCCATCTAGGTGTAGATCACGATTCTGTAGTGCAATCGCCTCTTGTTTAACGAGAAGCTGACGCTTCATCTTCTTCTTTGTTTTTATTTTAAATTTTTTATCAGGTGGTGTTGACGTTGGGATGAAAAAAAGTAACAAAAGACGGCCACGGCAGCCTTGCGATGAATCGGAAGATCATAATGACTGCTACGATCAGGTATGAAGATCTTGTCGTTAAAGTTTAAACTCAAAAGTCATGCATGTCTGGACTCCGGCCATCAAAACTCGCCGGCCGATACAATCGGGCGGTGGTGAGGTGCTGCAAAACCGATTGGTCTTCCTTTAAATTCTATATTTCTTTAACAATTGGATTGGATTGGATTGGATTTTTACCGTTCCTTTCTTTTGACAACGCAGGTGGTCCCGCAGCTTGGAAACATGAAAGCTGATAAGATTGAGAGTAGCGATGTGGAAGTAGAAGTCGCCGTTGCGCCCACAGATGAAGAAATTCAGAGTCACCGGAAGACAAGTTAGAAAGTAAAAAAAGAATTCTAGTTAGGACATTATCTTTAGATTTTTCTCCATGAGTTCTTTTGCTTTCACCCTCTGGTTAGATATTTATTGTAAATCCTTCCTCTTGTCATTATTAACGAAAGTTGCATAATATTTTCGTCATTAATTATCTTACCCTTATCTATTATTATCCTAGAGAGGACACGTCGGGATCTGCTTTTCTTCTGTCTTTTGGAGAATGATGTGGCAGATCTAGACCATTCAAAAACTACTGGGATAAACTGGATTAGCCACATGCACAGAAGTGGGCCCAAGTTGGCACATTTTGGATAAATTCAATGCATCGGTAAAATGGATCAAGTGTTCCTACGATCGTATGGTCTATTTTTGTTTTTTTTTTTATTTTCAAGTATACCTTTCTTATAGGAGGATTTTTTTTTTTTTTTTTTTAATCCTAGTAATGATATTAGGAAAAACAAATGTTGAATGTTGACTTCTTCGATCAAGTGATTACATGACCAGCAGATCTTATCTTAACTCCAGTTCTTTAATTATTTCATACTTCACAATTTCATATGAACATTAAAAAACAAAAAAATGAGATGGTATCTGTTGTTGGATCACCTCGTTGTACGGGTTAACATTTAACATTTGTCCCATCTTTTGTTATTATAAAAAAAAAAAAAAAGAGACATATTAGATGTCGATTCAATCAAGTGATTATACGAACAATTGATTTGTTTTTCAAGAGAGAAAGGACAAAAATGGGATCGTGAAACTCTACTGAAAGAAAAAAAAAAAAAAGATCCCAGAAGATTGGAGATCATTTTTCAAGGAAAAAAGAGGTCCTGTTGTGTTTGTTTATGCCCCTACTACATATGTTTGTATGTTCCCTCCCATGGGCCTTCCATTGGTTGCAATCTCTTGATCCAAAAAAAAAAGGAAAATAAGAAAAAGGATTGAGTTCCCTAACCAATTGCGTAACATAAACTATAGTACATATTTTATGAGCCTGTTTGATAACGTTTTAAGAAATATATTATTATCATTTTTGTCATTTTTTATCAAGAAATGACAGAAATAGAAAAAAAAAAACATTTGACAAATTCATTCCATTTTTCTTGTTTTTATAAATAGAAGTAAAAATTTATTATCATTTCTGTTCTTAGAAATAGACATGACGAGTAACAATAGAAACAACTCAAACAAGTGAAGGCAAAGATCATACTCTCTCTCCTCTCGCTCCATCAGAAAGCGGCGTTTCTTCAACACAGCGTGGCCAGAGAGAACGTCTCGATCTCCGTCGGTGAAAACTCCGTTCAACAGGAATTTCATAATTCCGACCAAGTTTGGGGGGTGGTCTTTCTAAAGTTTACTCCCAATTTCTGTAATCCAATGGCTTCGGTCTCCGGGTACCAGGAGGCGGTGGTTGGCGAAAAGGCGGCCGTGACAGGAATTTTGCGGCGGAAACCCACCACGGCTACCAAAACTACCTCTCTGTCGCTGCCGGAACCCGTAATTCGCGTCCCTCACGGACCTGAAATGTGAATCCCCGCTTATGAACGACTCTGTGTTTTCATTTGACCAATCCAAAAACCCTCGCCGCCATAAACATCGACCTCCTCGAAACTGTTAACAAATATAATGTTACACAGTCAGAATAATGTAGTGATTCCGCCATTGATCTTTCGATAAACGAAAAAAAGCTTTTTGATATCTTTCATAAAGAGAGTACTTACAGGTGCGCGGGAAGACATAGTTGCAGCAGCAAAGCCGAAGAATGACAAAGAGGCGGCGAACCTCATGGCTCATACAGTTCCAGTTGAATCCATTCAAGGAATTTCAAGAAACTTCAGTTTTCTTCTTATTAGTGATAGTTCCAATGGCTTTTTAATCTGAAATTTCCATAACACTATGAGGATGACGAGGATGATGAGGTGAAGGCATTTGTTCGAGATATGGTTGTCTTCTCTGGGAAGTGCTATCGGTTCTGCGACCTCCAACGGCGGCGAGTATCTCGATCGAATTCTCGAGTGTTGAAAAAAATAAATAAATAATAAATAATTCTACAAGAAACATTTTAAGAAGCAAAGGTTTATCAAACCCCTAAAATTTCGTTTATGAGAAATGAAAATTTCTGTTTCTATCATTTCTTGAAACAGAAATGATAGAAATGTTATCAAACAGTGCCTATATAGTTTGGCAGCATTTTTTCTCCCAAAAAAGAACTCCATTATAAGAATATAAGTTACAATCATGTTTTCCATCATCCACGATGAAGAGGAATCTCTTTATTCATAGGTTCGCAGCTGTAACATTGGTGAGCCTCTTGGTATAGTGAGAGGACCGTTGCAGGTAAGTTATCTTCTACCTACAGTGAAAAAATAGTGACTTTGGATCACCTATTGATTGATACATATCAAGAGATTGGAATCAGCCATGTTCCATCTCAAGTTTGAATTAATACCATATCGATGGATTGGATGAAGAGTAACGAGGATTTTCCTTTTTGACGACAACCAGGGGTATTTTCATCCTAACCAAATTGATGCAAATTGATATCCGCTCTGTCCTTATCCCAAATTATTGATGAAAGGCCAAATTTTCGACTCAAAACTTAGATCATAGCCCATCTATTGGCATGTTCCCCTTTTTTTTTTTTTTTTAAAGTAATTTACATCCCCCTCCCCTGTATTTTTTCTTTTATTCCAATCCCCTCTCTTGTGTTTTCAAATATTCCACAAACCTCCCCTGCATTTTGACAAATTTGACAAAAAATGTGACTCCGTCATATTATGTCTGATAAGATTTCAAAATATTTTTTAAATACCCAAATCACCCCTGTAGAATGTAAATGGACCATTATACCCATTAGAAGATGAGTGAAGAACTCACCTTCACTTTTCGTCTCTCACTTGCAACTGAGGCTGAAGCAGCCACTAGTGGCGAATGGCAATGAGCGATTGACGGCGACGAGCGACAAGCATCAACCAGCGCCTTGAGTGACGGACGGCAACAGTGATTGGAGGCTGCGGCTTTGTCTTTTCAAAATACATTCAACAGGGGAGGTCTGTGGCAGCTCAACAAGCGGCGAACTAGAACTTGCAATCGATGAAAGTAAGAAGGTGTGCTGTTGTTTATCTGAGGTA
This sequence comes from Macadamia integrifolia, assembly GCF_013358625.1. NCBI lineage: Eukaryota > Viridiplantae > Streptophyta > Magnoliopsida > Proteales > Proteaceae > Macadamia > Macadamia integrifolia. The sequence continues at coordinate 32,987,449 of NC_056562.1, forward strand.
TCATCTTTGTCTTCTTTGACTAAGGATAAAGTTGTCGAATAGAAAATGTTTGGGTGCAAATAATATCCCATTTCGCTGCTGGGAAAACCTTTCACACTTCTCAATATTTTTTGGAGAATTCGATTGGGTTTATATGAAAATTGATGTCAAGAAATGTGCCACTGTGGTGGTCATTTGTGGAGCCATCATCCCTAATAATAAACCACTTTTATTGTTGGAAGGAACAGAAGGGTTACAACTGAATGCATGTCGTGGTGACGCTTTTAAGCCTTGGTCCGAAGGTTTTGAATAACTTGCAGATTCTGTGTATTGAAAAAATGTGATGATATGGAATATCTTTTGAGTAGTAGTAGTAGTACTGTTCCACAAATCACATTTAGCAGTTTGGAAAAGCTGTACTTGGACTCCCTACATAAATTGAAGGCAATAATAATGTACAACCATGGGTCTCTTCCAAGTCGATGCTTCAACAACCTAAGATTCCTAAAAGTGTATGGATGTCATAGTCTAATTAGTATCATACCCTCTGATCTGCTGGCAAAGCTACCAAATTGAGAAGAACTTTCTATAAGTTATTGTGATTGGGCGACTGAGGTATTCAACTCCAAAGGACTGCCACTACTACTTGACGATGAAGGGCAGACAGGGGCTACAATATTGCCGAAACTGAAACAATTGTATCTATCATCCCTTCCTTCTCTAAAGACCATATGGGATGAGGGCTTTGTTTCACCTAATTTAAGCCTCCCATTGAACCTAGAGGAGATGACAGTGAATAATTTAAGATTGAAATTCATATTCTCACTAGCCATGGCGCAGAGGCTTCAACAACTAAAGCGGCTTCATGTTAGGTATTGTGAAGAAGTGGAAATAATCTCATTAATGGTGGAACTTGCCGTCGATTTCTTCGTCACCATCGATCGTGCCTGATGGGTCCAAAATCCTCCCTGTTGTGGTGATGGGGGTGAGTGAAATGTGAGGGTTTCATATTAGGGGTTAGGAGGTTAGGGATAAAAGGGGAGAGAGAATCGAACGAGATTTTTTCTTCACAAAAAAAGGTTTCTTAATGCAATTTCACCGAAACAGAGATAAAGAGAAATCAATGATCAACAATATTGAGGGAGATCAGGGATCAAAAGAGAATTCTTTAGAGATGCTTCAACACTCCAATTCTTTAGAGTTTTAAAGAGTCAACAAAAGTTTTGACCTCAGATAAATTATCGGAACATATGATTTTATTTTTTTTCCAAATGGAATATTTCTCTTCTTCACTTAAAACGGAAAATACCAGAAATGCATTTTTGAATTAGTACCAAAAGCAGCCTAAGATTATAATACGACAATCCAATTTTCCTGGTCTATGTGGCCCTGTTACTGTGTTCCATGAGCCCTGGGTTTAGCTGGTCTATCCGAATGATGGGCCCGGGACATGGGTGCCTCGTTTTGCAACTCGAAAAAGAACTCGTTAAATATCGAAAAGTAGAGATAAGGGACACGAAAGGAGAGGATTGGAGGAAGCTCGGTAGCTGACGCGGAGGAACTGAGAGAGTGGTCGATACCCCGATTAGCAAATGGCAGAGCAGAACGATTCAATGTCAGCCATGGCAATCCAGATATGCAATCAGATACAATTCGTATTGTCGCAGGCAACTGAGGAACGTTCAGCGCTGGAGGTAATGGTGGAAGAGATCACAGGAGCGGCAGCCAGAAGTGGACGCGTGTTCGTGAACGGCGTGGGTCGCGAAGGTCTGATGCTCAAGGCCCTGTGCATGCGTCTCGCCCACCTGGGCCTCTCCGCTCACTGCGTCGGCGACATGACGACTCCTCCCATCTCATCCCAGGATCTCCTCATCACCTCCGCCGGCCCCGGTTGCTTCTCCACCGTCGATGCCATCTGCGGTGTCGCCCGTTCCAACGCTGCTCGCGTGCTGCTACTCACAGCTCAACCCAAATCAGGGTCAGCCGCCCAATACGCCACCGCGATTGCTTTCCTTCCAGCGCAGACCATGGCGGACGATCATCAGCCTCAGCTGCAAAGCGGTAATGAACCGCAGTTGCTTCCGATGGGAAGCCTATACGAAGGAGTGATGTTTGTGTTGTTCGAGATGGTGGTGTTCAGATTAGCCAAGGTTCTTGGTCAGACCCCCGAGGCCATCCGATCCCGCCACACCAATCTCGAATAGGAAGCGAACTCGAAAATCATCGATGAATGTACTCTTAAAACTCCTTTTCTGTAATATCTTGAACATAATTGATTCTAGCTGTGCGAACTCTCTCGAACTAATGAATAGAAACCTATGAAGTTCTACTCCGTACCAGTACAGATTCTTCAACATATATCTCTTGTTATATTTATCTGTAAGATGGAAAACATAAAGATCAAGATTCAGATTACCTCGTCCTCAGCAAATTTACAGCTCCCGAAATTAAAGACTCTGCCCACTGCCAGTTAAGAACATATAGAGGGAAGCCACTATTGGCTCCTGCCTTGATAATTGAGGTTAATTCTTTTACTTTCCAGGTACCAGATGCGCTTCTGGTTTCTCCCTTCTGAATGGTTTCGTCTCACATTTATCTCCCGCTCGCAACTTGGGACTCTAAAGACAGATGCGTCCGGAGAGATGTTTCTCAAACAAAAACCCTGTAATACGCAATTGAAGAAGTCATTAGTCCACAAGACTTTAGGCATTATTAGAGAGAGAGGAAAAAATGGATGAAACAAGTTCATGAGATGCTCGGAATGCTATCAGAATCCAATCTTCCCATTACTCCGGCGAATGTAAAATTTCGAAAATAGAGAAGGAGATGGGGGAGGAAACAGAGAAAAAGAATTTCAGAAGACTAAAGCGACTAAGAATATTCCTCATTAGATTTAACATCTTATAAACTGTATTAATCATGTCCTAGTATCAGATTTTGCCAATATGTTGAACCAAAGACTAATTTAACAGTGCCTTTCTGTGCAAATAGTGCAATCTGAAACTCAAAGATCAGATGAATATTTCATTAGAAATTGATAACTGCCCTTCATGACTCGGCTGGCCATTGACCATCCTGCATTAAGAAACTAGGAAAACCTTGTAAAGCTATATAGTTTCCTCAGGACAGCACTATTTCCAAACACAAGCAGATCAACAGGTAGCAAGGGATGATGTGGTCTCCCTAGCAGATCCCCAAGTAACTACCAAAAAAGGAGCCAATTTAATATGGCAACAAGAGGTGTTCAATCTAAGTGATATAGACACAGCTTACCACTTTCAAATCTCAAGAGAAAATGGCACTGACAAAGGCCTCTGCATCAAATGGTTGGAGGTCTTCCAAACCTTCGCCGACTCCCACAAACTTTATGGGGATGCCAAGTTCATCAACCACACTGACCTGAAAAATTAAAACCACAACCTTCTTTCAGTACAATGTGCAGTACAGGCGTAATAGCAAATCTTTAAAAAATCAAAATACTACTAGCAGGAATTTGAGCTCAACGATAACATTCAATAGGAGTTCAAGCATACCACACAGCCTCCTCGAGCAGAGCCATCCAGTTTGGTCAAGATTAAACCTGTAATTCCGACCACCTGTTATGGAATAGTTGGATCATTTGATTTATACTGCAACCATCGATTTATCAGAAGCAATAATGTTAAAGGGTGCAAGTTTGTCTTAATGAAAAATTTATTGCATGGATTTTCCATGCTTCTTGCTTCTACTCTTTTGCCTGGAATTAACTAGGAGCCAAAGCCAGGCAAAGAAGAATGAATTACTACTTTCTTTGAACTTGAAAGGAGAAACATAATATCACTGAATTAAATAGCTGATAAAAAAGAAATTGCAAACACAACTGTTAATCTACATCGTAATAGTCTGCCTTCATGAATAGAAAATGAGGGATTATGGGGAAAAATGATTTTCCAATCTACCTTCGCTAGGAAACATCTTTCACCCATATATATATATAGAGAGAGAGAGAGGGAGGAATTAGTGACATCTATATCATATAACACCTAAAGTCAATAAGCCTTGTACAAGTTTTAGCAGCGGAACCTGACAACTTCCCTAAACTGGTAGCATACAAATTATGAATTTGTGACAAGATCAGGTCACAACCTACCTGGTACAAGTTAGCTGCAGAACTTAATAACAGCCCTAAAGCAAACACAAAGCAATTCAAGTCTGCCAATGACCTTTTTCCAGTAGTAGTAAAACAGGATGACAGTGGTCGAGCTAATCCCGATCACAGTTTGTTGATGCAGCCAATTAAATCACATGACAGCACACTTTCACTTCTGGTTTTAGTGGGACCATGAAGATCCAAAAGCAAAGGAAAAAATGCAAACAGAACAAATTATTAATTTGAGTGGTACAAACTTATAACAGGAACAATTCATCGCGCACACACACACCAAAAAATAAAAAACTTATGACAGGAATTCTTTTTCTGGCGAAAAGGAAAACAAAAAGCTTGTAACAGAAACAAGTAGGTATCTGAATGTTTGAGGGATAATGAACATTAATGCTATTTCAGGTAGGGAATGTTACATCATTGAATTCTCTGGCCTGTGGCAGCATATTCAAACCAGTTGTACCATCAAGAACCAGAAGGATCTCCTGCAAAATAGTGAACCCCAGAATAACCATAATGGTAAGGTTTAAACCGCAAGTATGACAGACATCAGTCAAATTTAAGAGTAAGTCAACTTTAAAAGGTATATCGAGGATAAGAAAGGAAATAGGAAACGTATCAAAGCTACAAAACACTATCTTAAAGCACACTTTAAAAGAAAAAGTATATATAATGTGAGTTATACTTGAGCTACATACATAATGGAAATACCAATCAATTGCAGACATAAGACATGTCAAATAGAAATCAGCACTCAATGATTACATCTACTATGGCAGAAATGATAAAAATTATGAGTGTATCAACTCACACCGTCTTCCTGAACAGAAACAGGCAAAAGACAAGACCAATGAAGAAACAAAGAAAAGCAAATTTCAGAAACCTGCAAGGGTTTTCATTTTAAAATGAAAGAACACAATGAAGAAAGACAAGGGAAAATTGAAGGGAACATCAAGCCCTCTCTATCTTGTACTATCCATATGTATCACAATGTACCTTCTATTTATCATATCAATTGAGGAAAGGAGGGGAATTCATCCATTCTAATGTGCTTTACAGCTGGAAGAGCAGTCAATCTAATAATTTTTTTGAATCTCTCTACTTCTGATGGCAAGACAATCAAATCTCTCTACTCCTGATGGTAAGACAGTAAAGAATTCCTGGATCTACAAAAACCACAATCCATTAAAGTGGATCTTAAGACACTAAAAATTCTCTGGTTCTACAGAAACCACATTCCAATAAAGTTATCTCTCGGAAAAGAACTAGAGAAATGCTAGATGACCGTATGAACTCAACCCTCAATATTGCTTGTGAGTTATAAAACGTGTGAACTTAGTTTTATGGTGCCAACGCTAGCCATGAGTGACCAGGTACCTTGATGTGGCGGTGACACCTAGTAATGCACCACATTTGGGCAACATTTGAGCACAATATGCCAGTTCCAGATACTCTTCTTCTTCATCCCCTTTTGTTTTCTCTTTCTACTACTCCTGACTCGATCTAGTCAGGGTCCTAAACACAGAACACAACCTGTCACCTTGGGCATCCTCGGGCACCTTGTCACAGCATCACCTAAGCTTTAACAACTAGGGACTTTGAAGAGTTCATAAGCCTACCTGCTCTAGGCATAGAATTCCTCACAGATACTATAAGCAAAAAAGTGAAATATAAGAAGACACTTGGCATATTCAGTTGATGTTTACCAAATTAATGGTGCTTGAATAATCTATTTGAAGGACAGGTGAGCTGCAGAAATCATCAGGTCCAAAAAAATCTAAAGGATTTGTCAAGAGTTCAGCTTACATTTGGTGCACCAGGAATGACTTTACTAACAGCCTTCTTGCACGTAATCAATTCTTCCATTAAGCTGTAGTTTGTGTGTAGACCTAAATATACAAAAATTATCAATCAGCTAAAATCATGTCCACTATGAAACAAAATAAGAATATAAGAATGTAAGTGCATACATACGTCCAGATGTGTCACATAAAACAACATCATAACCTTCTTGTTTTCCTCTTTTCACAGCCTGAGAAAGAACTATCCAGAGACCAATTTTAGATGGTTCATTATTACCAAGCTATTTAATCTACAGACTATCTAGCTTTGCAGAATTTATTCTAGCAGAAATGTCATACTCGTCATCTTCCTGTGTACCTGATGATGCTTTGACTTTCTCTCCTTCGCCCACAACTATCTCAGATCCAGTTCTTTCAGCCCAAATTTCTAGCTGATCACTAGCAGCTGCTCTGAATGTGTCACCAGCTGCCATTAGTATCTGGAGTATATAAGACCATAGGTTAAAGCAAGGGGACTCCTTGATGCTCAGTGCATCTGTTCACGTTGAGCATCAGCATGCCTAGATCCAGGAAAAAAAGAACTATACAATATTTAACTAAATAATTACAGAATTCTAAAATAAAAGGATATATAATAAATGGAATGAAGTAGCTATAAAATATGGTGTAGAATGTACATATGGTGCCGGCTTTGGCCCCCTTTAGGTGTTGACAAGGTGCCATAGCGGCTGGCCAAAACCTTTGATCTTTTTGGCACCGTGACTACCATGATCTAGGACAATATACTCTATTTAAATCATGCACACTTATGTTCTTTTCTTACCACGTTGTCAATCCTTCAAATATATATTGACATGGACAAAGCCTTTTAAGAGTTATAACTTAAATACAGTTGGCCCCTTCCGTTGGTCTGGTAGTCCCACTCAAATTGCCCCAAACCCAATACAGTCATGTATCTATGCCCAAAAATTTCCTCAGAGCCGCCCAGAGAGCCCATAAGGATTGTACTCCTAGGCACATAACTATACTCAGCATGGCCATACTTGATTCCAGAAAGCGACCCACTTAAATAAAAACAGAAAAACCAACTCAGTTCACTACTTCACTTAGACTTCCAACTATTTCGAGTTGGATACACTAATCCCATTTTACCATCCACTCTATTTAAGGTTACAAGTAGTCATGTCTCCACTAACTACTCAACACAGGTAATTTTTTACTTCCCCTAGTCCTTTTACCACGTCCAATTTGGACCAGGTAACTCCTTACCATGCAATTGATGATCTTCATTGCACATATCTGAACCACCTCAAATGACCTTCTCCCAGATTCCATGATGAAAACCTCAAAGCTTAACCTCCACAAAACTGAAGTAAAACTAGTGGCCTGTTGGTTGGCTGCCAATTTTTAGAAACAAGAGATTTCTTTTCACGGGTATTTCAGTGGTGCTCTATTTAAGTATTGTAAAATTCATAAAAGAAAAAAGATGGCTTAAAAGTCCAGTAGAGCATCTCACCTTAACCCCTTCTTTCTTTAACCTGTGAGCAAGCTTCCCTGTGATTATTAAAGCAAACAATTCTTAATAGACTAACAGAAGAAAATATGGCTCATATGGTGAAATCAAAGATGAAAGAGAGCCTATAACTTATATTCATTGTAATATATTACCAAGAGATGTCGTCTTCCCGCCTCCATTGACACCAACAACCATGATTACAGCCGGTTTCCTGCAAGAATGGCAAACAAACATTACACAAGCCAAAAGTAATCCACCATTTAACAACAAGAAACCCCAGGTAACCAAAGACCAAACCTGAATCCCAATTGAAGTTCGGTCTTATTCGCCTTACTAGTCAGAAAATCAAGTACACTTTTCTTCAAAGCATCCTACCAGCAACAACAGCCACATAAAAGATTCAAGCCACATCAACTAAGTGCTTTTAAAATACAAATTACAAAATACATACTTATTTAGTAGGTGGCGCATGCAGGAATATCTTTCCCCGATTCCAATTACCTTAATTTGAGTTCCAGATTTAAGCTTCCCTGCATAAATGTCCTCCCGCAAGCTTTCCACAATCTTAATCGTGATTTTGGGACCAAAATCAGAAACCAGCAGAGCCTACATGAGTATATATCATCATCAAAATTCGCTCTCTTAAGCAGAAATACGTTCTGAAATCAATATTCTGTAAATAGGGAAAGCAAAGTAACAGAAACTACAGAGACACTATATTCGAAGTCAATGTGGAGATGTGTGTAAGAGAGAGAGAGAGAGAATTGACCTCTTCGAGTTCGTCTAAGATTCGATCAGTATCGGCAAGATTCCAGTAGAGGAGGAGCTCGTCGATGACCGCGAGATTGTCTCTCGTTTTGGAGAAACCAGAGAAGATCTTCTCGACATCGTTCTTCGCTTTCTCCTTGATCAGGCGGCCTAGCCTCGTAAAAAACCCTGTCTGGCCAGCTAAGCATTTGAACCTGTCTCTGCTGGGAACTCTGTTACACGTCGGCAGGAACCGGCTTGGCGGGAGGTTTAAAAGGGTTGATACAGTCATTGGAGATTTAGCTGAAAGAGCTAACAGAGAGGACATGTGAGGAGAAGAAGGAGAAGCCATCTCTATCTCTCTCTCTCTCTAGTTTCAGCCTTAGCTGTTGGACGGAGGAGTGAGGAGTTCAAGGATTTTGAAATATTCGTCTGCCATATCTCATCTTCCTCATAAGGAGAAGCGCGTCACCCAGAAAAAGCCCTCGCTTGTTGAAGAAACTACAGAAATGACACTGTCTCAGAAATAGGATGCAGCCACGCTCGGGCAGGGGTGGTGCGAGCACTAATCCATTCAACTCTTTCTCTTTTTATTAATGGTCCAATCTTTTATTAGTAGACTTAAGGCTGTGTTTGGTGGCCAAGAGAAGGAAAGAACAAAAATTGTACTATTTACTTGATTTAATAAATTCTAATTGTGTTTGATATGTCCTGAATTAAGAGATTTTTTTTTTTTTTTTTTTTTTTTGAATTCCAAAATTCACCTTGAAAATGGAGAAGTTTTCTTTTGCTATTTTGGGAAAAATATTCAAATTGACATTATTTTCTTGCAAATTTTAGAAGAGTGTTTAAGCCTTTGGATCGAGTCATACTAAGGTTGAATGAGAATATTCAACTTTCATTGAAAGAAAATGTAAAGAGTATTAAACATCCCATGCAAGTGGTCTCAAAGAGATAAGAGGAGTCGAACAAAGAACCACATGCTTCCTAAGGCAAGGATCCCTAGGGGTTTAACACATTTAGTTCTCAGCCGCTGTCCTATTTCCTAATTCTCCATTAGATTAGACACAAAAAATAAAATGGTGGAAAAATTTACACACTCTCTCTCTCTTTCTAGATAGAATATAAAATTAGACTGACTTCCACTTTCGATTTAATGGCAGGATCATGGTGGAGCTATTTCACAAGAAGAACAAACCAGAGTTTTTAAACTCGGAATCTGTAATCGAATCGGGACCGTTCCAATTCCAAATTTTGAAACCATAGAAGTAACAAGGTCATTGGATCTCAGTGTTGGACGAATTAATGTACATGTTGGATCTTTGTTCAACATATGACGAGTCTATAAAGGTTATTAACCCTGAATCTGCTACATGATCGGTCTCCAGAGATTCCAATTCATTTTGATCCTAATTATCCCTGAATCGGCTAGAAGTCGATCAAAATCAATCAGACTCAGTCTCAGTACCAGATCTGCATATTATCCCGAGTTAACTTGATCATAAACATGTAATCAAGTGAGACAAGCAGATCAACTTGGATCAGTGCTGGCTGATCCAATATGGATCACTAAAACTATGAGCTTGAAAGGCCTCATTCATGGTTAAAATGGCACTCTCAAGCCAACCCAAAGTTCATGCTGGGCACTAGAGCCTAAAAGGAATAGATGGAACACAGCAAGCTAATACATGAGATGGGTTGGGAGTCCTATCCAGTATGCAGCCCCAGTACAAATGAAGCATAAAAACCAGATTAGACCATTATCGTCGTCCACATCATCAAATATCCAGATTAATACAACTCCAATAAGATTAACTATCCAGTTGACTTGAAAGAGATGAAGATCAATTGCCTTGCATTTTATTACATAAAATTTTAAGATGAACCATACTGTCCCCTGCATGATTTGAAGTGTTTCAAAAGTTCGAAAGATTTTAACTAATTCATTTATCAATAATCAAAAATTCGTTTTTTTAGAGACAATCAACAACTATAGAAACAATTTCAACACGTGTTATTCAAATTATGATGTGGTTCTATTACATTTCAAAATAGTCAGTAATTACAGAAACAATTTCAACATCTAAATCTAATATCTAAAGTGCACAGTATTCTTTCTCTTTCTCTCTCACTCTTTTGGGTTGTTGGGGGGTGGGGGGGAGAGTGGGGGAAGCAAACTAGTGAGATTTATTTTTCAATGGAAACCTCCAAGGTTTATCAAAAGAGTATGCAATTCATCATATTTCTTTGATCTTTGGATCTCCAAGCAGGTAAGACTCAGCATTTTGTATGTATGCTAGTCAAGGCTTGGACTGATAACCCCATGGATTATTTCTTGCCCAGTTCCATTGATCTCTGCACATGTCATCTACACCATATTTGGCCCTGTAAAAGTCACAGAAGTTTAGCTGTTGTTAGAATGCTAGAATCAAACACAGAAAATAGATAGATGCATCAGAAAATTTTAACTAGGAAGGCAGGAAGCAAATGCTGGCGGATTGGCAGATTTGCACAAAATTTTGACAGCCTCCACCTTGATGACCCTTCATGTGCAAATTAACTTATTAAGGTGAAAATAATCACATAGTCGTTATTTTGGCTTCTTATTGTATAGTTAAATCATACACTGAAAACAAAGTATCGGCCACAAGGTTCTACAGCTAACATGTTTTCCATCCTTAGGATTCAAACTGAAGGTTGAAGTGTTGAACCTAGAGTTCTTTGTATGGGTATTGCCTTTTTAAACTTCCATTGTCAAATGTCTACTGAAACCCTTAAATATCAACTTACTCAGGAAATGCAAATCAAGAGCTTGTGAAATATGCACTTACTTCCAGCCAAGTTCCCTTTCAGCCTTTTCTGTAGAGGCATAAACCACTGTTGCATCTCCTGGCCTCCTAGGGCATAATTTGATGGGGATTTTCTGATAAAATATATTAAGAAAGGAGAATTCCCTTCAGAGCATGCAACAAAGCATAAGCTAAACTCAAAAGTCAAAACATCAGGGGAACACTCACTTTGCCAGATGCCTTCTCAAATGCAGTTACCATTTCAAGCACAGAAGTGCCTTGCCCAGTTCCCAAGTTGTAAGCAACACAACCTGGGTAAAAAACTGCTCATTAAGTTCTACATACATGGCATTTTTTGCAGCAATATAGCTTATCAACAAAACCAGGAAATAGATGAAAATTAAAAAAGAAACAACGAGTGAACTTAATTTGGAACATTCACATACATGAAAGTAATATTTCTATTAGTGAGAAATATGTGTTAAATACTCAGAATAAATAAATTACCTACCTATTTTTTCCGTTGTAAAAAGCTTCCGCAAGGCAGCTATGTGACCATCAGCCAAGTCCATGACATGGATGTAATCCCTAACCTGTTTATCATGATATGAATGCAAAGCAAGAAAAATAATCATTTTTTTTTTCCTCATGAAATAAACTCTAACAGCTAACACCATAAGGATAATTAAAGAAAAGTCCCTCTCCCCCC
>NC_056562.1:32999151-33000240 GCF_013358625.1 Macadamia integrifolia
CCCCCCCCCCCCCCCACCCCACACCCAACATTAAAAAATAAAAAAATAATAAAAATAAACGTGAAGATCTAAGGCCAAGCTTTACTTACTGCACTACCATCTTTCGTGGGATAGTCATGACCATATACATTCAGCTCAGGCAACCTGCCAACGGCTACTTGTTGGATGTAAGGCATGAGATTATTTGGGATGCCCTTTGGATCTTCACCAAGTTTACCGCTCTCATGAGCTCCAACAGGATTGAAGTACCTTAATAATATAATTCTCCACTCTGGATCTGCCTTATGAATATCTCTTGCAATTTCTTCAAGAAACAGCTAATGCGCCATTGTAAAAAATGGGAAAGTCAGGATTAGAAACTATATTAAAATAAGCAAAAGACCGCCAAGGCAAGGGGCAAAAGATAACCTGATTCAGTCCTATGATTATCATATAAATGATGATTATAGCAATACCTTAGTCCGCCCATATGGATTCATAGCCACTAGATTGAAGTCCTCAACGCATGGAATCTTTTCAGGTTGGCCATATACAGTTGCAGATGATGAGAAGACCATCTATTTGGTACAAAAGCATAAAGCTTAAGTTAATAGCTAAGAAAAGGAGAAACAAATGAAACAGACAAACGAGACAAAAAATTTCATTTAGATTATAAAGTTTAACAATTATGGAACAAAATAAATTCAGCACTTCATGAGCCACTATTCCTTCCAACTAATCAGGGTTCACAGAGGAATGATTAAAACAAATTCCTTTTGATTTTTCCCTGAGATTGGGAGTGGGAGTGGGAGTGGGAGTGGGAGGGAGAAATAGTTTGCACGATTTTCAAACAAATGGGATGACTAGTTTTGTAAGATGCTGGCATATCCGCAGCTTGAAGTCCCAAAAGTTTCAAGAGGAAGGAAAAATAATAATAATAAAAAATAAAGAAGAAAATTAAAAATTAAGGCATCTACCATACAGTTTTTTATCTTTATGAGAAGCAATTTATAAGGAGAAAAAAATAGCAATCAATAGTCAAGGACGACAGGAGAAGACAGTTGACAGTTGACATAGACATAAAAAAAAAAAAGCAGAGAATTGACATAG
>NC_056562.1:33000347-33011861 GCF_013358625.1 Macadamia integrifolia
GTGGCACTAACGAAAGTAATTGTAGCTCTCTATTCTTCTTTAAGAAGACTTCGATTTGCTTCTTCCCAGCCCCAGCCCCAACCCCTCAGTCTCACCCCACACACCTTTCTTTTTTAAAGGATTCTTTCCGTAGAACTGAAAGAGGAAAGGAAATCTTGAGGAGAAATCATATCGTTCGAAGATTCGTGAATGCTTTACTGTTTCTGAATAACCAATGATTTAGATAAATTATGTAATGGGGAATGAAATGCACCTGTTTACAGCCATATTTGGCCATGATTTCATATAGATTAATTGTGCCAATCAAGTTGTTATCAAAGTAACGAAAAGGATGAGCGACACTCTCCCCAACGGCCTTCAACCCAGCAAAATGTATCACAGCATCAAATCTGTTTCGATTATAAGAAAGAACAAATAAAACATGTTAATTTCTAGAAAACCATCACAAAAAGCACACCTGTGAGACTTCAAAAAACTCACTTTGTTTGAGAGAAAAGCTTCTCTAAATCCTCCTTATTCCTTAGGTCACCCTGCAACCACACGGCATTTTTTTTTTTTTAAATCAAACAGAAAAACAAAGAACCCAACAACCAAACCCAATTAGATTGATCATAGAAAGTTATAAAAACCGAGAAAGAAGAATGTTACCAAATGGAATTCGAGTTTCTTCGACAAATTGGGACCCACCAAATCCCTAACCCTGTGAACTGCTTCTTCCACAGAATTGTCGAGATTATCGATTACGGAGACCCTGAATCCTTGATTAAGGAGTTGAACAACAGTGTGAGTGCCTATAAAACCAGCACCTCCGGTGACGAGTATGGTTTGATCGGTGGAAGCCATTAGAGAAAGAGAAAAGCTAAGCCAACTCTCGAAGAGAGAAACAGAGGGAGAGATTGGAGATAAAAGATAAGAATTGAAAGAGAATTTCTAATTCTATAGTTATATATAGGGTGAGGAGATGATTAAGAGTTTGAGAAAATCAAGGAAGTGTTTGGATAAACACGAATGACACCGAATCTCTGCTTCGATCCAGTTGGGACGGGAATGGAACTTTGCAAAATGCCAGATCGATGATGAGATGAAATCAAAGAGAAGATAAAAGAAAGAACTGATTCTGATGGCGAGGTTTTCAAAAGTTTTCGTCGTTATATCCTTGGAAGGAAGGTACAGAAGAAGAGGACGATTAGATTCCTCTTTTGGCGCGAAATCCTCGCTAGATGACAAACAAAGGCAAAAGATGATCGAGAATTAGTGTAAACTTTAAAAACAGAATTTATCCAATACACCCAAGTCAACAAAAGGATCCCGCTGGCATTCATTCAATCCAATCAAACATATCCGTTCCGTTTTAAATGGTGAGGACTGAAAGGGTTCCCACAGAATATTTTTACCCCAAAAAAAACCGAGATTTTTTTTTTTTAATGAGAAGAAAAACATTACTATTTTCCATCACTTCTATTTATCACACAGTTTCTCCTACCATTATACATTGCTAATACTATATATCTAGTTTATAGTTCATACTAGATATAGTATAAATTAAAGATTGTCTAAATGACATTTCTATAGTTGTATTTGAATCTTCAACATGGGGCAGCACGATCTTTCCACCTACCATGTCTAGGCGAGTGCATACGCCTATATATGGATAATAGAACCGTGCAAGTCTAATGCAAGAAAAACCTAAACAGAGGTGGGCGCAAAAAGGCTCTCCCTTGTATGCCCTGAAGATGCTTCCATCTCATTGGCCCACACATCTGGTGTTTCCTATGTCAGACCGGCAGGGGATTCATTTGCCCTATGTAAGGGTGCAACTTCTTGTCACCAAGTGGTGAATTCAGAAATTATGACCTTCTTTCAATTGCCCTAGGTCTCATTCCAAAAAATTCTTTAAGTCAATGGTAAAAAAGAGCTTTCAACTGTTGGAGAGCTTACCCCCACTTACAGAGAGGCTGTTTCAACTTTCAACTAGCAAATAATCTTGTCCTTTATTATTCTCCATAGCCAAACTCTATTACAGATTGATATGAATTCCCTTGAAATTTTCTTCTATTTACAGCACTAATTTATGGGAAAAAAAAAAAAAAAAGAATCGAGAGAATAATAGAAGCAACTAAAAATCACCAAGGGAAGTTACAAAAAAAACCCCGGAAATATCACAAGTGAAGAATGGTAATTTTCTCATGTATTAGGAATCAATCTTTGGGCAGGCTACTTTTCTAGCAACCTTCAATTGTAGAACAATTCTTCTATGATCAAGGTCTGCAAAAGGAGAAAATACAGAAAGATTATACATGCAGTTGCAAGATGAACTAATAAAAGAGCAGAAAGCAAGGAAAATACAAATTCCAGTTCACATTTACATAAATAGTCAATTCTTTTCAAACTTAAAAAGAGTACAAGAAATTTTCTATTACAATATTCAAAACCACATGGACAATTATTTGCAGGCCATTATATGCCTGAGGATGGGCCCAAGGGGGGCCATGCTGCCCATGCACTTCAATTTCTTCATCAGTAACAATAGGCTCATCAGTTGGTTGCCCGATTGAAGGCTTCTGGATCATTGCCTGGATTTGGGGTATTCATAACTTGTTCAGGGGGGACCATTAAGAGGTCATCAAAGGAAATATCATCAGAGAAATCCTAGGCTGGGACAGCTTGCAAGGTGACCAAAGTGGTGTCATGAATTGAGAGGGCGGAGGTATGATGTAAGGACTGATGGATAAAATTGTTTGAACTCATCTTGCAATGATTCAACAAGTTTAAAACAAATCGTAAATTTGAAAACTCACCATAAACACATGTATAGGATCATGATCAAACAAGGGTTCAGATAACATTGAAAGAACTGCAACTTATCTGGAGCATGGCCAGTAAATAGCATTGAAAGAAAGGTATGGTGGAAGAAAATAGCCTTACAGAAACAGAAGAAACATGTAAGTGAAGATATGTAATTGTGTGAAGTGTAGATATGTCATATGTGATTTAATCCACGTAGGTTGCCCATATGGTAAGGAATCTAAAGAGTGCACATGTATTGGAAAGCAACCACTTGTTTATCTCTGTAACAAGGTCACTCTCTTCAATCAAAATTGGCCACATCAGATGCCATGTCAGAGACCACTGCCCATGGATGATGTCTAGATCAGCATAGGGTTTTGAAGGACTGCGACGGTACAAGTCCCAAGCTCAATGCTTCAGAAATGATGAGTTTAAAATATAATAAAAGTGACTATCTTGGATCTAGACCTACAGTTGGAAGGTTCCAATCTAAAAAAATATTATATTGACGATCAGCCCCAGACTGCTATAATGGAACTGGACGTTGGAGCATGCAGCTAAGGTACAACATTTTAAACAATAAACATATCAAGGCCAAAACTGCAGCATTTTCAAGAGTAATTAACCCTTATTATGGTTACAAGTCATAACATCTTCTAATAGCATCCATTCTTCTTTTTTTCCTTTATTCCCCCCTAATATTTCATATCATATGTATTTAATCTCACAAGAGTAATCAAACATTACAGACAAAATTTTATCCAATATAAAGGTCAAAAGTAAAAGCAGTGTATCCATTACACACATGTAACATAATAATGGCTGACGATGTTGCTTAAAGCCATCTGCAGTAGGTACTTGAGTTAATTTCATCCAGTAAGCATCACAGTTTGAAAAATAAATCAATAAAGACTATGAGGAAGAACTAAATCTACCTCTATTGTTTTCTAATGCCCATACAACATCCTGACATCGGATGGATGTGAGCTGGGTTCTCTGGGCATTCAGGCCAAACAAAATACAACATCTTGCAATAGCCAAATATTTAAAGTTGCAGGGAAGAATGAATCTCCGGGCACTTGGGCAACACAAAATACAACATCCTGCAATTGCCAAATATTTGAAGTAAGTTGCAGGGGAAAATTTATTAATCTAGACACTAAATAGTGGATAGAACAAAAGATAAATGTCACCATTAATAGGTTTTACTTGGACAATTAATGTGTTATTGCTCAAAGGTTTTCAAGAGAACAAGACTACATCCAGAACTCCAGACAAAAACTCCTAGAATGATTTGCTTTAGTGACTTCTCAGTTGAAGTTGCATCAAAATCAAAATCAAAATGAATAAGAAATTACTAACCAAACTTAACAATCTCCAGGATCAAGAAGCATAAGCTTTCACGAAAGACCTTCTGATGCCGCTTGCCTAGGTTCCAGTAAGTTGTCCGAAGATGTCAACATTGCCTCAGTACTGCGATTGGCAGTACAAGGATCACTTGCACAAGCTGGGTTGCTGCATGTGGTTTTGGCATGATCCCATTCCATATCAAATGCATCAGCCAGGCATTTTTCAACAGAGTTTAGAGAAACAGATACGCCGGATTTTAGAGAATTCTGGGGAGAGAGGAAAAGCCATGTTGTATTTTGTACATCTGTGCTATTGAGACTGTCTTGGCCATCATGTTCACACGAATGTGAATGCTTTGACCCCAGTGTGTCATTGGAACTATCGGTTCTCAATTCTGGTGAACATATACCGTTGGAATAATTTGCATTGCCTTCTTGTCTGGAAGTCTCACGCCCTCGCTTTCTAATGATAGATGGGGTACCCCTAAAATTCTTCGACGCATTCCTCAACATAGACTCTGGACTGCTACAACTTACAGAGTTACCTTGCACATGACCAGGTGGAGTAGAACAACAAAATGGACTGTGCGTCATTTCGGGAAAGTTGTCTGTACCTGAAACTGTACCATTTGCCAAGGCCATAGTCAAATCCATCAGCCGGGGAGGCTCATAATACAAGCGACCAAAATTTACGTCCTCAAGATGTAGAAATGTGCCTGGAACTTTGTTTTTTTTACCACCTTCATCATAATTGTAGCCACCAAATTCACAAGTTGGCATACTTGAGAACTTATTGTTAGCTTCATCATTGAACCTAGAATCTTCCGAAACCAATCCATTCAAGGGAACTCCACAGCATTGTGGCAGTCTAGGAGATTTAAGTGACCTCTTAGCAAGGACAGGAAGAACCATCTCAGAAGGAAAACTATTTCTTCTAGTACCTCTAGTAATATCAAATTTAACATTCAAAGAAGAAACTGGTAAAGTAGCATGTCCCAGATGATAAGGAGATGCAAAACTATTTGAATGCAACTTCTCAGAAAAACCTGACGAGTTGCTACATGACAGTTCAGATTGAATAGAACTATTATGATGTGAACCATCTGGGATGTCAGCAATGCCTTCACACTGTCCACTGGTTGGGCAATTTGCAGTGGCATCCTTATCATCACATATGATCACAGATTCTGGTTTCCTCGGGCCATGCAATCCTTCTTTTGGAGATCTACAAGTTTCTACTGGAGAATTCTCGACAAGCTGTAGTTGTAGCTGTCTCTGAGCTCCTTTCACAATTCCAAGAACTGAGCCCTGAAAATAGGTCTCAACACCACCCTCCAAGTCCATTTTCTGTTCAAGAGACACTAATATGTCAGGGCTTGGTCTCACTGTTTCATCCCTTAAATATCCTGCTTTAGTTTCATGAATGTCAAAATCTGGAAAAGTGATTAGACGTGGATCTCCTGCGGACCCAGAAACTAAATATGAATCCAGCTTCTTCTTAACGGAACAGTTCCAGTGATTCTTTATTGAGTTGTCTGCCCTATCATAGGGAAAATTTTAAACATAACAAGAAGAATTCATCATTAACTTGACAGAGAAGCTCCCTGCAATTCTTTTGATAAATGAAATTTGAAATATTAGAAAATCAGGAAAATCAGCTCAATGTAGTTAACAAGCTGATTTCAACGAAAAATCAATTCATGTAGCAATTAATCAAGGCATTTTAACACAATGCACATCCAAATTCAACTTGCCTGACAGGAAGATCTGCATGGGACATAAAAATCCCATGTATCACAAGCCAAATGTTCATCAGACTTGAATATCCAAAAAATTGACCAACAGATTTCTTTGTTTGACCTTCGCCATTAATATGCCTGTTATTACAATGCATCTTCTGGTGTATATATTTTACATAACAGTAAACCATTGATACCTTCCAGGTAGAAACCTCGCTATTTCTGCCCATTTGTTTCCATATATTTGGTGGGCATGTATAAGAGCCAAATCCTCCTCCTTGGTCCATGCATCTTTCTTTATAGCTGGGTTCAAATGATTGTGCCATCTGAGAAACCAAAGATTAGCATCAAACTTCCAAGAAAAAATGCCCATCTTAATACTACAGGCACATAATTGACCATGGTAAAAAGATGATCTAGAAGATGCCATTCTGTAAATATTACATGCAGAGAAATGAAATGTAGAGAGGAAATTGATGCAGATCATAGTGAAGAGAAAGAACGTTTGCAATTCTGGTACAAACCTGCAGATATGGTTTTAAGATCTTCTAGAAGATTTTATTTGAAGATCATCAAGAAGATTGTGTAGAATATTCTGCTGGATATTCCAGCAGCCTTTATGGCAACCATGGGCTCTTATTCAGTAGTTTCTTTTATTATGAATCCTACCTACTAGGTAGCTTAGCAATTAAGTACTTTAGTCACTGTTTTTATAGTCCCTCGTTGCTTTCTATTTCAGTGACTCTTCCTTAGCTATGGAGAGTTACTATAATTTTAAAGGACCCTCCTACCATAATATAGGTTTTCTATTTTGTTTTTCATTGAGATTATAAATAAAAAGAGAAGGGTTGCACTCTAGCCAACAATTTTAGACAAAAGAAAAAGAAGATGGTTTTATGCTGTTTTTCCTTGTGAGATGCAGTTGCAAGGTGAGAGGCTTAGGTAGTATGCTCAAGTCATATCTTTTTTATTTTTGCTTTCATATGTAAAAGAGAAGGGGTAAAAAAGAAAAGAAAAATCAAGCCTCTTTATTTTTCTTTCATAAGAAATATATATATATATATATATATTTGATTTTATTTGTGCATATATCACTGATCATGTTGCAATTGATCTCTCACTAGATCTTTCCATAGTTCGAGATCAATTTTTCATTAGAAATCCTTTGAAGCAAGGTTCCTGATTGAAATCAGTGAAAAATTATGATGTACTGCTGGTTAATATCTTCCACAGAACATAACTGCTTGATTAATATGCCAGAAAACTTGAAATCACACCAAATAACTGATCTAATGCTGATCGGTGTAAATACGTGGACCACAAGAAAGAAACATTTGTATGAGCATCATAACTGACCAGAACTATTCATACACAATAGACACAATATTCCAATCAAACTCACATCTCAAACATTCCTGACACTTTTAAGGTTCCAATTCAACTGCCATAAAAGACAAATCCTTTCAAATCAGTCAAGAGAGAATGCAGGCAAGGTCAAAGCCCATAAAATCTCAGGCAGATAAGTAGATCACATCTAGGATCTAGGCCCAAGTCCTACATTCTTAACTATATCTGACAGAGGCAAGCCTGAAATTAAGGACTTCAATTTAACATGAATCAAAATGCACAGATTAAGGACGTTACAATCAGCATTATATGATAATCATAGGATTGAATTCTAGTTTATATTTTTCCCCTTGACCTGGATTTTTTTTCCCTGTACTAGTCTAATTTGTAAGAGGCCAATACTGCCTTTCCGATTTTTATCATGGCACGTAAGCTTTTTCTCCAAGAAAATGCTAGAGAAACTCCAAAGGGAGTTCTGGATTGGAGAACAATATTGCTAAGTTATTTTTTATCCCGTTGGCCTTGCCCCCATCATCTTTACATCCACATCCTAGATTTTGGGAAATGTGCTGACCCATAAGAGTGTTCATATCCATACCGAAGTACGGTTAAAAATAAAATTAGTACACAGTATGGGTCGCCTTAAGTCTCTTGTCCAAAGGACTTAATACTTTCAGAATCAATGTAGTAATTTGTTGATATGGAAGCCATTCAGTCGTAGTTCACCCTTCTATGAAAATGTGACACATGTTGAGTCATTGGGGGAGGCAGGAAAACTCTAGAGGCCCTGAGGTCTCAAACCCAAGACACTGTCAAAGTATAGAAGAGGAGCAACAACCGTGCACGAGGCTCCCTCTATTGCAGGGTCTGGGAGGGGCAAATGTATGCAGCCTTACCCCCTGCTTCGCAGAAGAGACTGGTTCCAAGTTTTGAACCTGTGACTAACATGTAGCAATAGCGCATTATATGCAAGGGATATATTAATTTATTATAAAAAAAAATTTGCCACCTACCTTTCTCGGCATTGCTTCCCTATGCGTCCGGGTAAGGATTTTGCAATAACAGCCCACTTCTTACAGCCATATCTTTCAACTAACTCAATGATACAATCGTCTTCCTACCAATTATCAAATGGAAAAGAGAATTCATAATCAAACATTATATATATATATATAAAGAAGCAATTATTTTCTTCTGTAGAACATTCAAACCTCCTTGGTCCAAGGTCCTTTAACGAGTTCTGGATTAAGAACCTTCTGCCAGCGATGGAGGCATTGAACATCTGTCCGTCCCGGAAAAAATTCAGCTGCAAGGGTTCAGAAAGTTCATACAATTAATAGTTTGAACTTTGAAGTGAGACGAGAGTAACTTTTCCACAACAGAAGAGCTACTTAAGATTTTTTTTTCCCTGGTAAAAGCAGCTACTTAATATCAAGTACACCAAAAGTAAGTGACGCTGATCACATCCCATGGAAGAAGAATTTTCGGATTGGGTTTTGGTTCAGTTTTTTGGGTCAAGTTGAACCCATGGGCTATACGAGTTAAGAGCTACCTAGTTGTTTCCTTTTTCTTAGACTTCTAATCAATTTAATGTTTCTTTTCAATGGTGATGCTGAGAGTAGCTCTTGTGGTGAAGCAGGTGCAACCCAAGCTGTGTATTGGGAGGGTGGTGAAGCCCAACTGCAAGCCATAGGTGTGAAGCCTTGGTCATATCCCCATCTTCCCTTATTTTTTTCCCTTTTCTTTTCTTCTTCTTTTACTGTTCTGCAGAATTTTCCAGTAAGCTTACCATCCAACCGTGACCTATATTGGTGATTTCTAATCTCTATTTGTGTCTTATTCTTATTCTACTGGAGTTCTTGGGTCTATGTCAATTAAATGACTAAAAAACATTACAAAGTCTTACCCAGGCCTTTTAGAAGAGTCCTTGTTTCTTTTCTAACATTTTACAGGATTCCATCAAGTATACACCTCGTGTGATTTTCTGTTCTGTCCATTCTGCGCACAGAACTTCTGACATGCATATCTCCCTAACCAGTGTTTGAATGGCTTCCAAATTTTAGTATGTCATTCTACTCCTTCCCCTCTATATTCGATCCAAATTTGGTGATCATACAAGCTTACGTTTGTGAATTTTAGTTGTTTTTCTTCAAGTTTCTAAATCTGACTCCTTAGTTTCTACTTTTTCTTTCCTGCGTCTTTCTCTTAATCTAACCAGCATGAATGTTATAACCATTATATACTCACTTCATTAGGACCTTCATTCTATATTAGTTTCAGCGCCATCAGATATGTGGTTTGCTAGTTCTGATCCTATTTAATTTTTGCTCATATTTTCAGTTTTCTGGTTCACGGGTATCTGGATTCTTGAAGGTGTGCTAGTGTCTGTTATTCCAGCCTTGCTTACCTCATCAATAAGTATACAGGAAGGGAGGGCTGCAGGCATTAATTCACCAGCACTTTTTTGTTTTTAGAATTAACAACCAAAAGGAGAAGCCTTCAATGTCAAAAATATATTTCAAATGGAATACTCTTGTACACATAACAACTATGATATGTCTTAGATCTGTACCTAGATTCTCACATAATCTCCAAATAGGGTACCAAAATGTTATTGATCCCCCAATCAAAACATACATAATGGACAATATGTACATCCAAAATGGATGTTTAAGAATAATGATATGCTGATTTTTTTCTAGAAGCAACAAGCAGCCAAGATGAGAAGCATGACAAAAATGCCACTGCTAAAACATTATTATTTGTAAATTACATTACACAAATTAAAAAAAAAAAAATACAATGCTCTATTGGATGCATAAGTTATCTTGGGAAAGCATTAGAAAGGGAAAAAAAAAAGCAATTCCCTTTCCAACAGCTTCCAATCTCGCAAAGGGGGGAAGGCTAATAGTACAAGTAATAAGGATTACACCCAAAAGAGAAAAAGAGAAAAACACTCACATCTACCAACTGATGTGTCCAATCTTATAGTTAATCATTCTGTTGTACACTATTAGAGACCCATATTGAAATCAATTTTGAATAACAGAAAGCAAATGTGTTCAAATATTGAGGCCAAATGATTTCAGATATCCTATGAGCAGAAGGCAGAAGGCAAAAAAACAGAAAAAAAAGAAAGGAAATTAATATCATACATATAACAGAATGCGCACCTATTCCCTTCCAATTTTTCCCCTTGAAATATTCGACTGCCTTGGTCAAAATTTCATCCTGTTTCAGATTAACAGAAAAGAACAAGAAAATAAAGTCATGGTTGCATACAAAAATTAGAATTCTTCAGTCCTTTAGACAGTAAATAATGGAAAAGTTCAATACTTTAACTAGTATGCATAATCTAGGTTCGAACAGCATCTTTAACAACTAACAACTAATCATGGACCGTGTATCTAATAGCTAGAGCAGTCTGTATAGATAAAGTAGGCTTGTGTAAGATGTCATCTTTTCAAAGTAGTATAATACACAATTCAGCCAACAAACTGATCTAATCCCAGCTCAAATCTCTGAACAACAACAATCAGCTTCTAGATGATACTAATACATAAACTTGAAAAGAATTTCAACTGCTTACGTCTTTCTCTGTCCAGCCTTCCTTTGTTGAACGTCTGATAGGACCTGTTGACCTCCTAAATACAAGTAAGAGATGACATCATGAACAACAACTAAGCATAATACATAATAAAACCAAAAATCCATCCCAATACAGCAATAAAAGCTTTAGGGGAGGGGGGGGGGGAATTGGAGTCTGGAGATGCCAATTCAGATATATTGAAAGCTATTTCATGTTCAATTCAGAACTCATCCACTGATTCCTACGCATAAGAGTGTAATATTCCATACAGAATATATTTAATAATGTATGCTTTTCCACTAAAGGAGACTCCTACCATACTAAGTAAAATGAAGCCACGAAGAGAGAGAGTAGAAAAGTGGGAAAACATACCCCTGGACAGAACCTAGCTTGGGACAAATGGTGTCGCCTCTGCTTTCGGAAACTGAAGAGCTCGACACGACTGCAACTTCCTTCATCATGTCCACATCAGCATCTTCTTTCCTGATTTCTTCCATGTATCTCTTCTAAAAGTCCATACAAAGACTAAAGACCAACACAGAATCTTTAACCTGACTCAATCCTCAACAAGCAAATAGAAGTAGGAAACAAACCCAACTGGCCAACGATTATGTATAACTTCATACGTCAAATTAAGAACTCGGTTTCTTCGATCTCTGAACTACCAGCTCCAACTCCCCAACAAAAAAAAAAAAAAAAAAAA
>NC_056562.1:33011881-33048928 GCF_013358625.1 Macadamia integrifolia
ACACAATTGATGACAATGATCAATATCAAATCAACAGAAACCAGCGGCAATGGAAGAGAACAAAAAAACTCCCCAGAGATTCTAGGGTTTTTTACCATTCTTCTATCTCACCAACACCATGGAAACGAAGTTCTGTAACCGCTAAACAGGAAGCTAAGAACAGAGGAAAATAAAGAAGATCAAAAGCTTCAACTTTTCAAGGAAAACTAACATCGACTACAGTGAGTTAGAAGGAATTTGAAAAGCCATGGATTAGCTTTACAGAGCTTCAAAGCGAGTCGGTTATGATCGACTTGAAGTCGCGGGAAACTGAGACGCATTAAATCCCCAAAGAGTCCAAATGGAAATATATTCGGCTCAATTGCCGTCGTTTTTATACTCTTCCAAGTTCCAAAGGGCTGACTGCGTTAGAAGGAAAGTGAAGGACGTCGAATTACTAACGTGTCCCCCCAATTTATACCAACGTCACATTCCGAAATTTAATTCCCAGTCCCAAGATACCCTCCGGATTTCGTCCACAATTCTAATTTTGTACAATTCTGTACAATACCCCCTTGAAAGGGTGACACATGGACAAAGTGGTTTGAATGGCTTAGATTAATCTTATATTGATCGAACTCCAAACCAGTGAGTTGAAGTTGGATCAATGTAGGATTAATTTGAGCCGTTCAATTCACTTTATCCACGTGTCACCATATGAAGGGGGTATTACACGGTATTGCTCGGATAAGGAATTGCATACAATTTTTATCTTATCCTACAATCATACTCTCACAAAATCTAACGGGAAGTGGTCCTCTTTCCGTAAGCATAGCCTACGCTAGCGTTCCATGTCTCTCACATCCCCAAACAGGGGTAGATGAGAGGTACCATAGTCAGGTTGCTTGATACCCCAAACTATTGACCATATTACTTAAAAACCATGAAACCTGATGGTGTTTGTTATTAGTTGAAATTAGGGGTGTCAATTCTGAGCCCTAGTTGGTAGCCTTGACCAAACTTGACACGTTTATGGTTGGTTTTGAACGGCCCGATTAAGCTCAACACGTTTATTAAACGGGCATTCACGGTGCAGGTAGGGCACCCGATCGAACCGACCGACTATACGCCCGACTTGAACTAACTCGTTGTAGTCCAACCAAGCCCGACCCCCTTGATTAAAGAACAACCATATTCTCATGTCATTTCTCCTATTTATTAAAGATCTGCATCACCTTCTACTACGATGATTTTCTATAGTGATTTAATGTTCAAATGGAATATTTTGAGACTTCAACCCGCTTAAGAAAAGAGTTTTAGGGTAGACACATTTAGAGTCTGTTTAGACTAAATAGGCTTGTTTAAGGTAGCTCGATTAAAACCCGACACCTATCAGCCCAATTATAAACCGTACCATGCCCCCCAAAACTAGGCTCGTTTAGTTAAACGGGTGTTCATAGTGTAAGGTTTCCAAGTGGTCAAGCCCAAGTAGCCCGATTGAGACCGACCTAACCCAACCCGACCAGTTGACACCCCTAGTTGAAATTATCCTTATGAGTTATTCAACTGAAACTTGTGAAGGTAGTAAAATGACCAACTTACCCTTTAAGTGTATTAACCTTACAAAACTGAAATTGATTAGTAGATGAAGGGATTCTACTTTCACTCATCTTCCAAATCAATTCCTTCAACAACAAAAAAAATATATCAGAAATTAGGGCATATTCGGATGAGTATAGATGACTGCCAACACCAATACAGAGGATCCAAGACCGATGCCTTAAACCACGAGCTTAATACCAATGTTCTAAGTATCGGTATCACACGGTCAATAAGTATCAAAATGGATGATATGGCACCAATATGGGTTGAGTGATACTAGACTCAATTTTTACCAAAAAAAATTGACAGTTTGATTCGGAATCGAACTGATACAGAAAGAATCAATTGATGCATAGCAATATCGAAGATGACCGATATGGTATTTGATACCGTGTTTTATAACCTGTAAGGATCCAAGATGCAATTCCTACTACTTGGTTGATATGGCTCTACAATGATTTGCAAAGTACTACAATGCTACGACTTTGGTTCCTATATCTATTTAAAATGGATTATTAGAAGCATCTCATCATATCACTGTAATATTGATTTGTAATATTAGATTCTTGGCAAAAGGAACGCGGTTCAGACACACTCTCCAAGGCCCACACACAAAGGACGGATAAAATGACCGCCTTAACCCTCTTGATGGATGCCTCTATGTAGAGGCGTTAACCTGTCAGGACGGGCCAATCTTGGTTGGGTCTAGCCTGGCTTGACTAAATCTTAGGGCTACACTATAATGACCCGTTTACAAGCTTAGCTAACACAAATATGGTACAGTTTATAATCGGATGAGCTGTCATAAACAGACCCTTAACTGAGCCTTAATCGAGTTACACAATTGTTAATAGTCGAGTTACGGAATTGTTTATCCCTAAACGGATATTAAACAAACCTTCTTAACTTGTATGCAATAGTCAAAGTATTACAAGTTTATTCCATTGAAAACACCGTTCTACTTCAAAAATATTGTGCAAACTTAACATTAATTCACCACTACAATCACATAAATTTTATTTTTTAATTTTTTATTATTAGAAACACTTGTTCATCGATCAATCTCTTGTTCATCTTGAAAATTAAAGCAAATCCACTTGGACTTTTGTTTTTGTCTTCTATTTTATCAGTGGCAAAATGGAAATTTCAAGTAGTACTAAAGTGATCAGGTTAGGTTGGTCTTAAAAGAGTCGGTTCAGGTCAAGCTCATAAATGTGTCAAGCCTGAGCATGTCGGGTGGTTGCATCTTGTACTACCTGTTTATAAACAGGACACATTTATTAACCGAGTCTATTCAGATCAGGCCATACACATGTTAAGCTCGATCGAGCCTACCGATGCATGGCTTGAATCGACAGCCCTACACCTGTGCACCCCTCATTGGCTCCACGCTGGTGCAGGGCTACACAAACCAGGCAGCAAACCTTTCCCTCTAGTGATTCAGTCGAAGATTAGACTTTTCCTCTTGTGTTCATGGTGACTTTAATACTAGATCAACAATCATTATGTCAAACAAATGATTCAAAATGAATTCCAGTCTCCATTGATTACAACTTGGTTTCTGCAATTACTTTCTTTCTTCATATCAAAATTTAGCTCTGATTGTTCTTAGGATAAGATCCTTTCTTTTCTTCTATTTTTTCCTGGTTTCTTGAGTTTCTACTCCAACCAGGAAGTTTCTCTGATTAGATTGATTTCTTGCCTTTGTTGCCAATGTTGCACTCATATTGATTACATTCTGTAACAAGTGGACTCAATTGAAGCTCTCTGAACATTAAAAGTGAAGACTTATGTAGCTTAGACAAAACCTATAACCAGTATAAATTGCAGCTCCCTTAGCTACATTCTTGGAAAAATGAGATTCCATGGTATAACTGAATGAAAGTTCACTATAATGTGGCTGTGGAATATTGAGTACTTCTCAAGAGGCAACACCATAATGTGCATAGGAACTAATAGGTTTTCCATACACCAGCATCAATTAGAGACTATTCCAATCAATAAAAAATAGATATGAAATCTATATGATGATCAAACTGAAAATGCACTACCCTTAAACCAAGAAAATAATCAAATAATAAATGGGAACAAGAAGGCTGTTGTCCTTTTTTTATATTTAACAACAATTTTCCTAGAATGATTCCTGCAAAGCATTCTCAATATTCCTTATCCCAAGGCTTCATTTGGTTGCAATGAGAATTATTAAAAAAAGGAAATGAAAATTTCAAACTTTAAAAAAGAAATTTCTGTAATCGTTATCCCACATGACTATATCACTAACTTCAAATTATTCCATATTTGAACATTAAATTTTATTTTACTTTTCATCCAAATCTCTTTGGTTAAAAGTAAAATAAAAATTATATGTAAAATGTATCATTACTAAATATGGTAAAAAAATTAAGTTATTTATAAACTTGCATGGAATAATGACTACAAAAGTTTCTTTTTAGATTTAAAATTTTACTTCCATTCCTTTTAGTTATCCTTGCAACCAAACATAACCTTAGAGATCGGTTTTCATTCACATATATGGATAAAGTTGACACATGAGATCACAGATAAAAATAATTTCAAGGGAGGATTCTGAAGTCTCTATTTGATCAGTGCAAGTACTACCTCTAGCCCTACATCAACCTGTTCTGTAACACAAGTTTTCCCTACCATAGGAATATTTCAGAGAAGAAAAAGAACTGTGTTTATCACGTGCGATTTGATACAAATCCAGTCTTGCTTACAGGTAAAACCTTACGGAAGGATATTCATACTGCAGACCTTGGATAGTTGAATTGAAGTAGCTTTATGATCATATTAATTTCCCATTCACTGCCGTCGATCCCAACCTTGAGGAATCATCACCTATAGTTCTTCAGAATACAGCTTCAATATACAGTTAAGCCTCAAGCAATCTTACTTCACTTATTTACCCCCTCACTTCAGATAAGATGGTAGCTCATTTTCTATGCTGATTCAGTTGACTATGGGACATGGCCTAGTGATCTTTTCCTTCACTGACAGCTTTGGTTCTGAGAAAAGAAAATAGTTTGAAAGAGCCTTTTAGTTTGATCATGTATAACCCAGAAGACCTCCACAAAGAGGAAAAACATAAAAGTTCTATAGAGGCAGAGACTAGAGAGATAATCTAAAAGCTCAAAGATTGATTGATCTTATTTTTCATTGACAACTAGCACTCAGTAGTTCTGTTTCCTGGACAAATCATGGCCATCTATGCAGTTGGAGAATATCAAATGACAGTTCCCTGATCCTGTCCATCAGTTAATCAGAAGTGTTCTAATAGTTGTGTATCAAAGATCATGCTTTATATGTTTATAAACTGAATTTAAGAAAGAGCATACTTGATATCAGGGCCTTTGGTCTGGTTTTGAACAAAATGCGTTGACGAATGATGCCAACGATTTCCAGTTCTATCTTTGATGAAGCAGAAGAATCATTCTTCTCTAGCTCGACGTTCACCACTTTCTTTTTCTTCAGAACTAAGAATGGTTTCTTCAAGGGTACTTTTGATCCCGACAACTCATGATACCCAACAGTGAATGTGTACTTACCCTGAAGAATATAAACCAAAGAGAGAGCACATTATCTGAAAGGCTAATTCTACAGAAAGAGAAGAGTAATTCTCTCACATGAGAGAAAACACTTTCAACCAATGAATTGAAGTATTCAAGGCAAATTGTTTTTGGTAGTTATATGTATCTCAATAAAGAGCATATCCAATGCACAAGGCTCCCACCATTGTGAAGTCTGAGGAGGGTCATAATATACGCAGCCTTGCCCCCTCTTCGTGCATAGGATGTTTCATAATTTGAACCCACGACCAATTGGCTGCAATGAGCAACCTTACCATTATGCGAAGGTCCACCCTCCAGTTATATGTATCTCAATGATGTTGTAAATATGAAACCTTCTGGTTGTAACCACATTGGATACAAGTTACACTTTAACCAAGGCCCTGATTCTGCTACATGGCTACTGAAATGGGGCTAAAAATTTTAGGACACATCGATCCCGAGGTCCTAATTTCAGATGCTATAATTTCAGCCCGATCAAAATTTGAAGTGTGAAAAAAAAAAAAAAATTCAAAACAACAGTGAGGTACATGGATACATTCAAACGGATGACATTAGATGGAAGGTAAATGATTAAATTGAAGGCTGAAATTATCCAACAGTCAAATTTATCACATCATTCTTTCATGTGATAGAATCAGGCCATGGTTACAAATCTAATTGTTACAATATATTTCCCATTTATATGCACACACACACACACACACACACACACACAAAAACACGAAATAGCAAGGATATGTGTGTTGTTGACAATGGGTTGGGCATCTTTTATCCCCATGTAAGTTCCATCTTTTAAGAAGAATGAATGATAACAAAGTATCCCATTAAGAATCAATTTTTTGTCCAAATAAAGAAATCAATTAGCAAATGGGTAATGACAAAGGTCTCACAAAAGACCTCAAATGAAACACTCCAATATCTTTCAATATTCTGAAAATGTGGGGCCAACATAAAGATGACACCCTAGTTTACATATCTTTGCTTTATGACTATTTCTAATTTATTTTAAGCAACATTTAAAATGATTATTATATAAGCTGGCACAAAATAATGAGGCTGACAGTTTTCCCTTAATCAGAATGATAATTCTACCCATTTTCGTAAAACCTTCAGTTCAATCTTCGTACAATAGGAGGTATTTTGGGTAATCGAGATTTTAGACTTACATCAATGTCATCATGGTGTTGTTTTGTCATGCAACATAGATGGTGAAGGCTCCTTGTTATAAAAAACAACGAAACATTGTTCTGATATAAAGTTGAAATCTCAATTACTCAAAATACCCACTATTGTACAAAGGTTGAATCAAAGTTTTAATAAACCATCAAGACAGAACCATAAACCCAATCATTCATTGACAACTTAATATAAAAAAATTGATTACACTTAAGCTTAGCATAATCCTATTTAAAATAAGGAAAATCTTGTTATAACCACGTAACCTTACTTTTTTGCTCCTTGTCTTATGCCCAAAAGCATTAAATACAATTTTTTAATGAGTAAATCTACCATGTCACATAGAAACTGCATTAAATAACTTTAACATTTTGAAACCATCTTTTTACCCCGACATTAAATGACTTTGGTGAATAAAACAAGGTACAAAAAAACTAAAGTTATCTTTTTAATTCACCACTTTGGTAACAAATAATCTTTAAAATTACATTCAAAACACATAACTACTTAGGATTTGCCTTAAATATTCACAATCGTTGCTTGAAAGTGCTTTCTTTCATGTAGAGAAAGACCCAATCTCAAAACTCACACACGATTCTTTTAAACAAAAACCTGAATAATTCATTTGTCGACCATTACCAATATTACTACAGAAAATCAATGGTGGTTCATGTATGGAGGGCCTGTGCCCCATTGGTTTTGGGAGGCTTGTCCTCTTTTTTAGGCATAACTTAGATGAAACTCCAAATTAAGTTATAATCCCCCCCCCACCACCAAGATAGAGCAAATAAAATCCCAAATTAGGTCAAGTGATGAATATATAGATGCCCTGACACAGGATCATACAATAGAAAAATTGATTGGGATGAACGACAGTAGAATAGGGCATATCGAACTCACCAAACTATCCTAGACTCCTGATCATTGACTATAGTGGACGCCGGAATTCAAGACTCAGCTAATGTTAACTGATCATCTGAGATTCCCCATAATAAGGAAACTTATTGGTAAAGAATAAAAATCATCGAATAATGGCTCCACTATCCAGGCTTATTTAGCTCCTTTCTCAAGCCATAATTTGATGATGGCAAACTGCCTAAGCAAGAACCCAATTAGAAATCAACAGCAAAAATATGAACCAGTTCAGCGTTGGAAGGGAACTATGAGTTTTGTATGAAATGTGTATATACAGAATGCGCAACGGACAATAAAAAGAGCATTTGAAGCCTAGACCAGAGATATGAAGAACAAGTAAACAGATAAACTTGCCAAAGAAACATCAAAAGAAGGGCTTGCAAAGCGGAAAAATTGGAAAGAAACGGAAGAACAGAGATTATTCTTGGGAAGAAACAAATCTACCTCAGAGGAAGTATGGCAAAGGCATCCGATTTCAAGGTTCTGGAGACGATCTTGAACGAAGGGTTGAGCTTCGATTACACCCTGCAATTCGACTATTGCCCACTCTGGGCAATTCTCTTCGCCGCAGCTGCACTTCACTTGAATCTGCATTTTTTTCTTCTTTCCTGTGAAGGGAAGTTCATCGGATTATCTGGCGCAATATTTGGTATAAATAGAGATGGAGCGAGTTAAAAGAGCTAAAGAGAAAGCGCGGGATGTTTGAAGATCTTCCCGCCACATCACTTGGAGGCCATGAAATACCTACTATACCCTTCATTGGTTATCCCATTGAAGCGATTAGGAAAATGGTGAAGCACGAATTGTTCGACTCCCGGGGCTGTGGGTGGGCCAGGGTTCCAGCCATTCGAAACGGTATAGAAGCCGATTTTGGGGTCTTCTTTACCGATTTAATTCGATTTTGATCAATATGGATTCTTGGAATAGAATCAGATCAGAATTGGCGAAACCGATTTCAATCTTGATTCCAAACTCTTTTTTTTTTTGTTTTTTTGAAAGTTCCAAACACTCGAATTCTACGCGAACCAAGATTTAACCCCACTTAGGGATTGCGCTGTATTTGCTGCCCTTTTTATGGAAGCCTGATTGGATTCAGATCCTCTCCACTGCCATTCGAGGCCCAATGCACATCCAACGGCAAGATCTGGGAGTGTGTGCTAGGTCCTGTCAGTCATTCTATGCACACTGGGCCTCCTATAGCATTGTAGAGGATCTGGTTCCAATCCAATTAGAGTTTTAGAAATCGATAAACACCGTCATAAAAGAAGTAATGTGAAAATGTGGCCTCACGAAAGGGTTTCATGCTTAAAAAAGGTCTCAAATATTTTACTCACATGGTTGGTTTGGCAATTTTTAACCATATAGTTTGGTAAAAAAACTCATGGATTAATAACTCATCAAAATTTGCCTAAGAACTCCCTTTTTTATTTTTTAAGTCTATATTTTATGGAAAAATGACAGGAATGCTAGCGAGTTACCCAATAATTGGGTATGTTAGCAAATGTAGACCGTTGAATTAAATAAATTATATCAATATTGTTGGATACTTATTGTCTTACATAACCTACCCAGCTCTGATGCTCTACCGTTACTCTTCTTCTCCCTCGCTATCTCTGTCTTCCCCTTTCTCTTTCACAAATTCCGGCTTCTTCAAACCACCATATACGATTTCAAAACAATCTCTTGTTATTGATACCACGAAAGCCTCAAAAATCCAATCAAAAGATCTCTGCTTTCCATTTTTTTCATCCAACTCCACGTTTCCCAAATGAAGAAAACAAAGCTGAGATTTGAAAAAAGTTGATAATTCTACAACCGGATCAACTGAAACAAGAGATCGGATAATCAAGATAGGTTAACGTGATTTTCTATGAGAAATAATAGAAGAACTCTTCTTCCCTTGCCCTTGGAAGTCCAAGAGAGCTATGAAGGCTGAGAATCTGAGATTTTGAAAAGAGGATATATCTATCACAGGTTAAAATCACATAGAGAGAGAAGCAAATAACAACGAAATTCAATTGGAGTACTCGAAAATTATTAGAAGCATAAAATATTTTTGACTGAGAAATACCAATTTAGAACGTTACTAGGGTTTAAAGGTCGATTCCCAATTCGATTAAAATGGGTCAAAAATCGATCATTCATTGAAGGTTGTCTCTGATGAATCGAAAGCTTGGAATTGAAACTGAAAAGAAGAAATACAGAGAAGGGATTTAGGAGTTTGAATCAATTAGCGATTCATTCTCATAATCTCATCACCTTCAAGCTTCAAAGGGTTTCAAATTTTAATCTTAAATTGGAGAAATTTTTTATTTTAATCCGAGTTGTTGAGAAATGGAATTGGGGTTTTGGTAGGTTTTTGTGTACCTTTTACTATTGGTGAACGTGGCGGGAACTGTGTTGGTTCCGACGTTCAGACATCTCAATCGAAAGACTCAAATCTCTCTCTTACTGTCTCTGTGCTTTATTTCTCATTCGCAATCACAGTAGAAGCAATTCAAATGTAGAGAATGAGAGAGAAGGTTTTGTGATTTACTAATACGTTTCAAGTTTTAGAGAGAGAGAGAGAGAGAAAACAAGAACAAGGGATGTCGACGAGCTTCAACAGTCCTTCTTGAAGCCCTGGAAGTGCGAGGTTTCAGTTTGGTGGGTCTTCTACGAGGCTGCGATCTTCGTCTTTGAAAAAGCCACCTAAGCCCCTTCAAAAAGCCGTTGCCGATTGTCTGTCTTCCTCCACGTCTTTGACTTCTCTTCATGTCAACCTTTCCCCTATTGTAGGGAGAGGGAGAGAGGTGGAAAAGAGATGCAGCCGTTTGCAGGCTAGACATGGTAGTCAGGGTTTCAGGTCAAGCAGCATCACCGGTAGGGGTCCAATAGGGCCGGGGTGAGCTAGGTTTATTAAAACCCCAGCCCAACCCTGAGTCCCCTTAACTAGGCCCAAACCCGCCCTAGCCCTGACTCAGGGCTGCAAAACTTCAACCCTGGCCCTACCCTTCAAGGTTTAGCCCAACCCTTACCCGCCTTGATTGGCCCTGATTTTTCAAGGTCAGGCCGGGATGACCCTGACCCTGACCCTGACTCTGATTGACCCTGACCTTGGTTTGCCATCAAGGGATGGGTATACCTT
Source organism: Macadamia integrifolia (assembly GCF_013358625.1). Taxonomy (NCBI): domain Eukaryota; kingdom Viridiplantae; phylum Streptophyta; class Magnoliopsida; order Proteales; family Proteaceae; genus Macadamia; species Macadamia integrifolia. The sequence goes on from NC_056562.1 coordinate 33,022,271, forward strand.
AACTCTAACCCTGACCCTGCAAAATATGGAATGACTTAAAAATAAAAAATATTCATAATAAAGAGGAGATAAAAAATACAAAATTACAAATTACTTGTCATAAGAAGAACTTCTTAAAGCAAACATTCAAACAATACAAATAGCTCCAACTATTATGTTAAACAAAGAGGAGATCATTCCTAATAAAGCAAATAATCCAAAGATCATCATAATAAGGCAAACAATCTGAAGATTTCAAAACTCTTGTCATGTTAAACAAAGAGGTAAACATCCTAAGAAAACAAAAAATCCAAAGAACTCAAATTTGTTTAAAAGAAAAAAGAAAACGATCATTTTCTTTCAGTATCCTTCATTGCATTTCCATTTTCACTCTTCCTCATTAAGTGGTATTTGTAAAATTTAAATATTAGGTGTCATTAACTCAATGTCAAACAATATATAAAATTAGGCTAAATTCAAGTTTAACATCAGGGTCACAACCAGGATCAACATCAGGGGCAAAAATCAGGATTGAGCCTGGCAAAAACCAAGCCCAAAAGTCAGGGTAAAAAAATCAGGGCCGAGTTCAAGGCGGGCTTGGCTGGCCAAAGACATCAACCCATACCCACCCTGACCCTAACACAAGGTAAAAAAATTTAGGGTCGGGCCGGCCCTCAGGGCCAAAATTTTTGGGTCGGTATGACGGGCCAAACTTGCACCCCTAGTCACTGGTCAGTTGCAAAGGGTAGCGGGAAGAGGGGAGAGGAAAGGTGCAGCAATAGTGGATTGAAAGATTGTACATCTTTTCTACATCCAACGGTTTAATTTAAGCTGATCAAATCCTACGGTCAAGATTTTGCTAGCATTCCTAATTCCTAAGTACTACGCTAGCATACATATCCCTCTCTTATATTTTATTTACTTTTTCTTTATGCACAAAACTTAGATTGAATTCACGTTTTATATGTAGATAAGAAATGATGTTACGACCAAGTAGTAGATGTTTATTAGGGCATTTTGTTAAGTTGACATTTGACAACATGTCCACTTATTGTCACTTACCCTAATAGTGGAGCACAAGCAGAGATATTTGCATGGTGTAATGAGCCATAAGGCAAGGGTGTTAATTTGTTCGACTCCTACTAGGTTTTACTCCAAAAGGGTCAAAATCAAAATCAATCTGTTATCTAATCAGTTCCAAACCTGGGATTTTTTATTTTTTATTTGGTAAAACCAAACCTGAGATTCAAAACCATTTATTAATGGGAGTTTCAGGTACCATTACAATGTCCAAAACTTTTATATAACAATAAAAATAACCAAATAACCATCCATAACATATAAATAAAAATACTTCATTACTGAAAATATCAATAAATCCAAAATTTCAAAATCCAAACCATTTAATGCCAAATCATCTCATCTCATAACTTAAACTTATATTAATACATTATACATGGTTAGGGGATGAATTTTTTTTCCAATAGTGTATCACACTCCTTGAGATTTTATTCCCTCTCCAAAGTCGGTAGAGACATCATTTCATAAGAAGGAAGAGATATACACAAGGGAGCACTAGCTTAGGTCACAATCCCAATCAAAAAACATTTTCTTATATGATTATAGGAAAAATGACCACTCCCTATTCAAGCTGAGATTTCACATGCGTGGCAGTATCATTTCGCCCCCCTCTGTGTTAATGACTACCCAACGGGGGAGTGATCAGTTCCCCATGATTCTGGTCCAGCCAGTTCCAAACTGGTTTTTTGGTTTGATCTTGAAACGACACCTCAGCGAGCCACCGTCTCCAGATTGACATTTACAAGAGAAAGAGATGATTTGGACAAAAAATAGTAAGCTGCCTTCGGGTTCGGGCCGTTTGATTGTGGCAGGAAAAATGTTCGGCTGTTCGGATCTCCCTAGTGATCTATATATACCATTATACCCCTTCCCTACTTGGCATTTGGAAGGAAGAGATCCATCGTAGAGAGAAGCGGAAAGAATCTATTGGAATTTCCCTCTCGAATCGATCCCTTCTGCCTCTCCTGTAGCCCTTGCTCTCAAGTTTCAACTAGACCTACAGAGATGCCTCAAGGAAAGCTTGAAGTTCTTCTCGTCGGAGCGAAAGGCCTGGAGAACACCGAGTTTCTATGTATGTAATCGAATCTCGAAAGCTGTTCGTTTATCATATTTGATTTCTCTTTTCTCTTCCCGATTCTCTTAGATCTGTGCTCCTTCTCCTATTCTTAAATAATGCAATTGTTGAATTATCTGTTTCAAGTTAAAACGTACGATCTCCTCTTCCAGCTCAATTCCGTCAAATCTACTCTGTTTCAAGCAATGGTTGAATCATCTGTTTAAATTTGATCTCATGTTTTAAATTTTACAGGTCATGGTTATGTGGACGATTATCCGATTAACTATTCTATCTAGATTTGCGTTTTTCTTAATTGATTTTGAAGATCTAGGATTGGTAGTGAAGATTTGGGATATTTTGTTTTGTATCAATACATCTATTGATGTCTCGTATCTGATCTATTCGTATTTGACGAGCTTTGAATGCTAACGAGCAGCTAACATGGATCCATATGTTGTTCTCGTTTGCCGTACTCAGGAGCAGAAGAGCAGTGTCGCATCAGGTGAAATTTTTAGCTGCTTTGCGTTCTATTCTATATATTTTTCTTTTCAACTTAGCAGAGACCATAGAACATGTTTCCACAATAGATCTTCAGTTCTGTATTGATAACTAACAGTGAATCATGATTGATGCAGGTAAAGGAACTGAACCTGATTGGAACGAGAGCTTTGTGTTTACCGTATCTGATGGTGTCTCAGAACTGAACCTTAAAATAATGGACAGTGATTGTGGTACTGAGGATGATTTCGTAGGAGAAGCAACGTGAGTAACATCCTGTGAATCTTTAAGAAATTTCCACCAAATACAAGTCATTTACATTTTCTACGTCAATTCTAACAAGATCATGAATTGTGATTAAATACTATAAATCCTGAAAGGGGAACTCAAAACAACTAAAACGAATCGAATAGTTTAGATCGTGAAAAAAGAGAAAGCAAACATTAGACTAGGGTAGACTGATAATTTAACTAGTAAAACGAAATTTTTTTTTCGATCTTGTGTGAATCTGTGCTTGAGAAAGTTCATTCAAAGTATGGTTTTAATTCTTCTGTTTCGCAGTATTCCTTTGGAGCCAGTGTTCATGGAAGGAAGCCTACCGCCAACTCCATACAATGTGGTCAAGGACCAGGAATACCGTGGAGAGATAAGGATTGGTCTGACGTTCACTCCAGAGGTATTAATATCTTAGTAATAGGATTTTTTTGGGTAGAATGATATTAGTAATTAGGGGAGAGCTTCTGTGCACAGTCATGCATCGGGCACCACCATGAATACGGTCGTGTACAAAATCTTTTACCTAGTAATATATATTTTTGCTATCACTCGCATAATTGGACGTTCTGTTTTTTTTTTTTCCAAAACCTTTAGAATTAGGCAAGTCAAAACTTAATTAGGGCAAATCATGTTGAGGCTATGGTTGCTTACACATGAGAATGAATAAAAGAGACTATATTGAAGACAACAAACAAAAATATCAAGGTTCTTTTTAGTTGAAGAAAACTTTATGATTTATGAATAATTTATTATCTAATAAAAAAATCAGACTTGGTGAATTTCATATGATTAGGGCAAAACCACCGAACCAATAAAAGCTTGGATTGATTCAAACTTGGAATGTTTATTTGGTGAATTTCATATGATTAGGGCAAAGCCACCAAACCTATAAAAGCTTGGATTGATTCGAACTTGGAATGCTCATTTCTTAAATTTTAGCGTTTCTTCTTGCCTTTTTATCCAGGTTCATGTGTTTTTTCTTTATTGGGCAACAAACACTTAGGAGTGCAGCTTACCCACAACATTTCATGAATCATCTAAAACCGTAAAATATTCAATAGGTTATTGGAGTCCTGCATTGTGACGTAATGAGACTTTTTATCATTGCAGGGTGACCAGAGTTCCACAGAGCAGGAGGAGAGCTATGGTGGATGGAAAGATTCTTCTAACTAGAAAACATCCAGGTGGATTTTGGTTTTCACGGGCAGTTTCTACGTCAACTATGATATTATGTAATGGAGGAATATATATCAACGATAATGTTATTTTTATTTTATTTTATATTTCTTTTTGGGATTCAACTAGGTTTTAACAATAATAATAATAATAATTTCCTAAAAATTAGAGCATAATGGAGTTAGGGTTTGGAATTAAGCTGAACCCCCCATGTTTCACCATCCATCTATTGATCACAATTCGGGGAAAAAAAACACTTCTGTAAACTCTAAACGGTGTTTTGATGGAGAGTGCACAAAGTATACAACAAATCATCACAATGATACAAACCGTCTGTTGTTGCTTTAACACTGTTAACAATGTTAAACTTCTGTCAATGGAAGGTGAATTCCATAAGCTCACCGACCTGAAGAAAGCCACATAGTCAAATGATACTCAAGACAGAGCTTCAGCTAATCTTACAGAGACCATTTTACGTGGATTTAGGTCTATTTCTACTATTAATTGTTTACCCTCAACATTCTTTGCCCCCTTCCCCGTTAGGTTGCTGTAAGGCACTATCTCCAGAAGCCTCCATACCACAATTTCCTACAGATGTACATGTAGGCTTCCCTGGAGACTGCTGTTTGGGTGCTGATTTCTCTGTTGCACCAAACTGGAACATAATATCAGTTTGACAAAAGCCATCTAAGCCAAGATCTGGTAGTGTGAAGCTCTGGTCCTGAGGCATGCTGAGATTCTCTTGCAAGTAATCCCCAATCACTAGATTATCATCCACTGGAATGGCACCTGTGAGAGTCTTGAATGCAAATTCAAGGCAGGGATCTGGCCATGAGTCCCCAAAAGGCAAGACAACAGATGAATCCACTGGCTTCTCTGAGTACTCTTTCTGACTTTCAAACTTTTTCGTGGGTTCCCCTGGATTCACCGACGACTGTTTCTCACTTTCCCCTAAATTCTCTGTCGACTGTTTCTCACTGTCAAACTTTCCCGGATTATCTGTAGCCTGTTTCTCACTTTCAAATTTTCCAGCGGGTTCCTCTGGAGCAGCTTCATCCTGATTAGGATTTTCACCCACCTTAGATGCATTTTCATTTAACAGCGAAGCATGAGGTGTAGTTAATACTTCACCAGCAGTGTCAAGTGGGTCTGTAGTTACTACTTCACCTGCAGCGTCAAGTGGGTTGGCCTCTTTAGGTGCCTGATGATTGTAACTATTTGGACTAACACCTATAGCTGGATTTGCTTCAAGATTAACAGAATGTTTAGCCACCATTCGAAGGGCCCGTTCAGAAATTCCCAAATCTGGTGTCAACTCAACTTCGACCCCAGCAAGCCGTTTTGAAGCCCTACGAGGCAAGGGGAGTTCTTTTCCATCTTGGGTGCTAATTGTGCGAAGCTGGGCCCTGGTTTTACGCTTTCCAAGACTGCTCCCTGAAGGCTGCTTCTCTGGAGAGACCTCAGCTGACGGAGCTGAAATAAGCCCATTTCCAGCATTGACTATCTTGTGTTCCATGTTCTCCAATGCTTCAGATTCTTGTTGGGCTATGCTAACTGGTTCAAAGCTTTTCCCATCTGCAGAATGCAGTTTCTCTGAAGGCTGCTTCTCTGGAGAGGCATCTGCTGCAGGAGCAGAAATACGACCTTTTTCAGCACAGAGCATCTTCTCTTCCATATTTTCTAAGCCTCCAGATTCTAGAGCTTCACTGATCAGTTCAGTGCTTTCCCCATCTGCATCATGTGGTTTCTCTGAAGAATGCTTCTCTGCAATGACATCTGCCTCAGGAGGTGAAACAAGACATTTTTTAGCACAGATGATCTTCTCTACAGTATTCTCTAAATCTGGTGCCAACTCAGCTTGGAGCCCAGCAATCCGTTTTGAAGCCCTACGAGGCAAGGGAAGTTCTTTTCCATCTTGGGTACTAATTGTGCGAAGCTGGGCCCTGGTTTTACGCTTTCCAAGACTTTTCCCTAGGGGCTGTTTATCCGGAGAGACCACAGCTGACGGAGCTGAAATAAGACCATTTTCAGCATTGGCTATCTTGTGTTCCATGTTCTCCAAGCCTTCAGATTCTTGTTGGGCTATACTAACTGGTTCAGAGCTTTTCTCATCCGCAGAATGAAGTTTCTCTGAAGGCTGCTTGATGTCCGCTGCAGGAACTAAAATAGGACTTTTTTCAGCACTGATCATCTTCTCTTCCATATTCTCTAAGCCTGCAGATTCTAGAGCTTCACTGATCAGTACAGTGCTTTCTCCATCTGCATCATGTGGTTTCTCTGAAGAACGCTTCTCTGCAAAGCCATTTGCTTCAGAAGATGAAACAAGACCCTTTTCAGCACAGAAGATCTTCTCTTCTGTATTCTCTAAACCTCCAGATTTTTGAGCTGCACTAATCAGTTTAGAGTTTTTCCCTTCTACAGAATGGAATTTTTCCAACAGCTGCGTGTCTTGAGAGACGCCAGCTCCAGAAGCTGATATAGACATGCTTTCAGCAACGACCATCTTCCCTTCCACATTCTTTATGCCTTCAAATTCTTGGTGATCACTAATTGTTCGAGAGGTTTCCCCATCTAAATAGTAAAGCAAAGTTAAAATCAGAACTCAGAAGCAAGGAATTTCTACTTTTCGTATCAGTGGCTCATCATTAAGGCCACTGAAGTAAGTGTCTAACTTGGAACTTTTCTGTGTTAAGCAATTAAAGCTCCGTTAGGATAACAGTGAAGTGGAATGAAGTGAATTTATTTCAATAGTTAAGTGAAGTGAAAATGGAAAGAAAATACAGAAAGAAAATTTCAAGGCTAGTGTTAGTTGGAAGTAAAGTTGATGTAAAGTACCCTTAGAATCATTTAGGTCAACAACATAGAGAAAGTAGAACTTGAAAATAATTTCAGCAGTATTTCTGCAGAAATTGGAAAATTAGTTATTCTATGTAAAATGTTAACTAGAAAAGAAAAAATATGAAGGATCCACAAAGTTTACATTACAAAATTATCAATGTGAACTTTATTCATTTTTTCTGCTTTTGGTAATGATCACTTGGCCAGACACTTTCATTCACTAATCTCATTTTACTTCACACCTGATCAAATGAGGCCTAAATTGACACAACCCCACAAAGAGCATCAGTGAGATTTCTTCCAATTGATTAAGTGTTCAATAGCCAAGTCAACATTGAAAAGGGTTTTTGACCTCTCATCCTGTTGAAGAGGTGTAGCCCTTTGTCAAGGTTGAACAACAGGCACTTGCAGTGCCTGGGTTTTTTAAGTCATGACACCTTGGGTACTTCTATGCATCTTTAGTCTTCTCATATCAATGAAGTCAATCATAACCAAGAAAGGGGGTCTCTATTTTTACTATATAAAATTTTCAAAGAGGATTAAAAAAAAAAAAAAAAAGAGCAGATATGGAAATCTACACTGACCTACAGCGAAAAAGGGCAACGATAAGCATTTTTCCACCACAGAGGAGGATTCCAGAACCAGTTCGTCCTCTACTACTGCTTTACTCAATATTGAGCTCCGGCCTGTGAAGAGGCATCTCCTTGTGGCATTACCTGCTATTTTGTGTGTTTTTGCTGCAGTAGGTGGCTACAAGAAAGAAGAACAATTGTCAGAAGTCAAAACCATAATTCTATACTAGGTTCAACTGAAAGTGCATGAAAACTAGAGGCTGCAATTCTTGATCCAGCCAAAAAATAATATAGATGTTCAAGGGAAATAGTCCGCGGAGGTTCCTGAGTTGCATTCAGCAGAAACTCCACAAACTGCTATATTAAATAATCTAAAAAATCTTTCAGCCTCCTCCAACTCATTGGAGACCTCGAATATATGATAATTAGGCCCCAATCCATTTCTTTGTTAAAAAAGGAAACAAGAAATTTTCTGCTCACGCCGTATCATCCAAAAAGAGGCGGTCACCAACCCTCCAACTTTGACCAGAGGTCAACAAAACCTAACGCAATTTGAATCCAGTCAAGTTAGGATTCTCAAATTGTGATTCAACCCACCACAAACCTGCTAACCATTTTTAAACTAGCACCTAGGTTTCTTTTTCCAGTTTTTGGATTGACAAGTTGCAAATTGCCCAGGAGTAGAAATGGAACGAAGCAGATTGTTCAGGTAACATTGCATTTCATGGGTGTTTGATGCAAGAGATGAAAAAATAATAAAATAAAATATATGACTGTTTTCAGTCTACTTCTTGTCTTATAGTTACTGGCTGCTTGTCCCTGTATCTCTTTTGTGATTGTTCCATTTTTCATTTTTACGAAAAAGTAAGTAGTTTATATATAAATGCTACTGTGATTCTTTCATATCTTCACCTTTCACGCCTAATGTGAATGCTATTTGGTCAAAAGGAGTGAATAATATCTTCACAGTTTGAATGGTTGATTTCATTTCCAATCATTAATTATTTTTAGAATAATGCGAGAGAGAGAGAGAGTTGACTTCTCTTGGATTATAGCTTTTCCAATGTCTGGTTTTTGTGAAATTATAAAAAATTATTTCGTTCTAATTTTTATCAACTTAATATTTCTGCTATTTACCTTGTGTACACCATAATCTAAGAACATTCTCTCCCTAGCAAAGTCAAATATCATGTTGACACAGCAAGATGGCAATACATAAATGGCTCTTGCACACACATCATCATTAATAAAAAAATTTCATTTGGCAAATTCATCCCAATCTCCATTACAATATAACAAAATAACCCATACTTGTGTTGGCATTTTAGATATGAAGAATAGAGTGTAACAAATAAAATCAACTAGTAATGTTACAAGAGAACAAGTCCAGCCCATTGTGGGGAATCTTACGTATGGCAGCTCAGGTGGAATTGCAAAAGTGCTCTGCATGTGCACCACCCATCATGGAGTGGCAAAGGAATGGGCTCTTTTCCTACATTTCCCTCTTCGCTTCACATGCATATTCTCACTTTTTCTTTTATATATAACCTTTGCATATGATGTATAGAGGTGGTTCCTTGTAGAGGCTTCAAGCAATATCTATATTATCTCTTATCCACCTGACTAGAATATAGATTACAAAATTTCAAAAAAAAAAAAAAAAGGAGTCGATGAAACCTACTCCTTATTGCAACTGGAAAAAAGGTATCAATCTATTAGAGGCATGAATGCATGATCAAGTATTAACCCTTATAGAAGTTCTACAATTTTTGCAGTCCACCCTAACAGAATGCTTGTCAAAAGAAGGCAAGCAATAACAAACTCAAAATGTAAGGTGCCTCTCAGTTCTCTTTTTCCTTTTAGTGCCTTTTGTAATTTTAGCATTAAAGATACCACATAAATTATGCAGACGCCAATCCAAGTGTGGAAAAAAATAGAAATTCGGACGACCAAGAAATGTATTGAAGGCGAGAAAAAACAGAAAAATTGGGAAGACAAATAAATGTATCGAAGCACGCTTACAGAGATCTCTGTATCTATAGACTCCATGTCACTGATTTGCCTTTTCTTTGGTTTGGTTGCACACTTCCCAAGATCACCAGATTCAAGATAGCGAAACACATCCTTTAAAGAGCGGAATTCATAGCCGGTTACAGGATCGATGTAATACTGTAGCAATTAGCCAACAATTGATATATGAGAAATGACAAGTTGTTAATATTTTCACAGATGCAAAGTAAATTTTCAATACAAAATGATAAATGAGAAAAGGTTGTCGGCACAGCCAAGCAAGAGCATAAACATTTATGATTTAACAGAACAGATAACACAGATCTAATATATCAGGACCTCAAATTGTTTTTATATGCTTATTTATATAGTGTAAAAGTGCTACATCAGAACAAAAACTGAAAATAAAGGCAATACCGGGTCTTTTCTGGTTCGACCCGCCATTTGAGTAACCTTGATTTCCTTAATCCATCCTGGGGGCAACCCCTCTGCTGTATGCTTCTCCACTACAACCTAGAGATTAATTGACAATCAGATTTCATCTCTCACAAAGTCGATATAAAACTGCAAATTTATGAATCCCCATAAACAACAGATTTACTATGGGAAACAAACTTTGCTTGCAGATTTGGTAGAATGCACTGCAGCATCTCTTTTGTTCTGTTCAGATGTGGGACAATGCACTGCAGCATCTCTTTTCTTCGGTTTAGATGAGTGACAATGTGTTGCAGTGTCTATTTTGTTCGGTTCAGCTGAGTGACAATGTGTTGCAGTGTCTCTTTTGTTGGGTTCAGATGTGTGACTCTGTATCTTCCCATTCTTGAGATAGCGGAAGACCTCTTCCTTCGAATAAAATTTGCTTCCAGTTGATGAGATGTAACACTACAACACAGACAACAATTCCATTTACTAGTAGGCCTAGAGAGAAAAAATCTTCAAATTTTATGAAACATTTAAAGATCTTTATTTTTTCAATGGCTTTGTTTATTTTGTATTTTCCAATATATTGATCTCCAGGGGGCAATATACAATCAAATAGAATTTGGAATATCTATTCTAAGAGGTCATCAGATGGCTACATAGCAAAGAAAGAGATTATTTTGAGCTGCACATGAATATAAAATGAAAGCTCGTTACCAATATAAAATGCAAAAGAATAAGCCATTGCCTGCTTATGTAAATTTGAAGATATACTAAGATGTATAAGATTCCCTCCAAAGATCCATAAATCCAATCCCTAAACATATGTAAATCTACTCAAGTCCTATGAAGATTAAGTCTTGGGCAGTTGGCATGCAATGCACAGATTAAGTCTCTCTCACAAAATCAAGAGGACTCACGTTCAGTGTTGAAGTTATGGTCTATTGTAGGGGAGTTTACATAATGTTCTTTCCTTATCAAGGATTGAGTGCAAATACACATAAGTACATGACTTTAAGCTTGTGATTAAATTATATAAGGGAGTGGGGCTTACGGTTAAATCAAAAAGACAAACTGTGTACCTGTTTCTCTTGTCCCTTCTTTTCTTCTTCTTCTTCTGTTCTACACTCTCGTAACTACTGTTACCAAGCTCTTAGTATTGCAACATGGTATATAAGCATTAAATAATCAGTATCTGCTATCCTCTTCCTTGTTTTGAGGTCCCATTAGGGTTACTTATATTGATATTCTCATATATCTCCACTGACCCTTCACCCTGTGGTTTCTGTTTCTCTTGCTGATTTATATCTTGCAGTTTTTGTCTTCTCCCTGCACAAGAAATCCCCTTGCTGGCCTTTATCTCTATATGGTTCGATATTATGAAGATCACATGTTCTTTCATGGCCTGTTAAGAGTTTCTTCTTACTGATCATCGGGGCATCACAGCTTTGACTTTGATTTAAGTTTTTGCAAGCATATCCTGCCTGGGATCCACCTGCTGTTCCCCCTTTTCATGTGTGATTTCCTTCCCGTTTGGGTCTTCCATGTGCAGCATCATCTGGCCATCAAATTTAGCTAAAATTTTGGTGACTTTTTTTATCTACATTAAGGGAGTACTTCAACATCAAGTATCCCTGATTGCTACTTCTTGGAATTCTTATTTTTTTGGGACTGGTTTCTACTTCTGAAACAGGTCCTATATGGTCATATCCAATCATAGGATCTTCATTAACTACTGGGGAACCATTATACTGTCCAAGAGGGAGTCTCAACCAGAATTTCACCCCCATCAAATCTTCTGATTTTGTTTTATCTGAAACGTACTCAGCAGCTTTGAGTCATCCACTTCCTCATCTACTGCTACATTAGCCCATTCAAGTACAGTTGCACTTCTTGCTTCCTCCTTTCCAATCACTTGAGTTACTGATTCTGGTGCCTCATCTCATGATTGGTATGCCCAATATATTTTCTTCCTACCAGAACACTTGACAACCATCTTGTGTTGTTCTTGCTAATGGTACTGCGACTCAAGTTTTTGGTCATGGTGTTGTCATTTCCTTCCTCATCTTTAACTTTTGTACTTCATGTGCCCCGGTTACTTTTAAATCTTCTTTCAATTAGTCAACTTACCAAAGCACTAAATTCTTCTGTTACATTTTACCCTTCCCATTATATCTATTAGAATCTCAAGACAAGGAAGACAATTGGTGGAGGGCTTGAGAAGGAGGGGCTACAAAATCTTGACGATGCTCTTCTTTTATGGTTGTCTTTGCTACTTCCAATGTTGCTTCCTTGTACAATGGCATTTTTGTTTGGGCCATTTGTCGCTTTCAAAAATTCAACACATGGTTCCCAGTAGCAAGTCTATTCCTTGCATTTAGTGTGAGGCATGCAAGCTTGAAAATCATCAATGTACTTTATTTTCTTCTCATGATGTCTCTATGAGTCAAGTCTATATTTTCTTCGGTCCATTTTGTTATTTGGGGTCCATGACATGTCAAGAGTCAATCTGGTTTATTTTATTTTATTACCTTTGTGGACGATCATCCTAGAATGACATGGGTATATTTTTCCTTCTTGTCTACTTATCAAGCAATTTGTATGAAACAGACTTAGTTTGGTATTTGTTTGAAATTTTTCTGTTCTCACAATGCTCTGGAGAATGCTCGATAAGAAATTTCTTCCTTCTGAGCATGGTATACAGTATACTACATCAAACATTTAGTACATATTCTCCACAACAGAAATAGTGTTGACGAAAGGAAAATCGACATTTTGTAGACGTTGCTCTCTCTTTAATGTTTCAAATGAATTTCCTAGGACTTATTGGGGGCATGTCGTATTGACAGCCTGTTATCTTATTAATCATATGCCTTCATTGGTCCTTCACAATCAGTTCCCTTTCTCTGTTCTTTTTCCAAAATCCTTGTTGTTTGGGTTACTACCTCGAGTATTGGGTTGCACCTGCTTCAATTGACTAGCTTAGGTCCAAGATTCTTCTTTAACTCTTGAAACAGAACCCTATGTCCTAACCAACCCCACCCCAATCCCCATAAGGAAAAAGAGAAAAGCAGTCCTTGCCTATTTCTGCTTGGTACCCTTGCATTATCTATCACCCTTCACAGTTGAATTCTCGTGTAAACAGAAGCAGCAAATGGGACATATTCTTAACAGTTGCTAAAAAAATTCTGAAGTTCCACTTGCTGGGTTGCCCTTTCTATTTGACATTTGTTCAAGTGTTGGTACTTAATACTTAGCATTCACAATTTCCACAATGAAAGGATGATCTCACTAATTCAAACTAGTAAAATTTACAAAAAACAATGAACCAGAGAAGCAAAGCCCCTTTCAGTTCCCAGAAAGAGGCTCTAATTTCAATTTTCATTTCAATCTCCTTCTTTCAAAGTGTCTACCCATGGAGATCTACATCCATTCACGCATCTAAGAGAACTCCCTTGAGTGCCATATCCCAGGCTACCAGCCTAAACTTCTCCCAGGCTCAAAAAGAAAACCTGAGAACCAAGCAATGGATGATTTCAACAAATCTCTGTCAGCACATGCGGAAATCACGGAAGTCATTCCTCAAGGAAATTTAACATTATAGATACAGAACTGAAAGCTATGAAGCACAAGTAATTAAAATTTCCCTCTAACAAGTTGAAAGAAGAACGAGCAAAACATTGTAAGTGGCAGACTGCAAAATTCCTTCAATTTAAGCAAGGTCTGAGGACATAAACAATAATTCGGCTCCAATTAATGAACACTACTGTGCGATTAATTACAATAATGACAACTCGGACTCTACAGAGTTGACACAACATAAAAGATTTTCTAATGGTTAACATGAAAGATTTTGACATTAAAGTCGAAGTCATCATTTCAAATCTGTAACTAGATCATGCATGTTAATTCAGTAAATGTGTATCCCAAACAAAACGACCATCCATTGAGGAGAAAAGGAGGATAGACACCGAAAACAAAATGTAAAAATAATGATAGTATGCATAAAAATTGGCTACCTTGTACGTTCGTCCAGCGGTCATACCACTCTTTCTGGTTTTGGTCACCATACTCCAGCCAGTGGGCAACCACTCTGGTGAATCCTCCATTTGCGCAGCAAGCTATTGATTAACTGAAAAAATTAGGATGGATCGTATACAAAGTACAACAAAAAAGTAAGGCCAAAAAAAAATCTCTTTCAGACTCACTTGCTTCTTATTATCTCTTGAGAATCTTCTATTAGGTTGAGGCGTGACACTGCAGAGATCTCCAGATTTACTATGGCGAGCAACTTCAATCTTGGAACGACACTTTTCTCCAGTTTTCAAATTAATATAGTACTACAAAAACCAGAAATGTATAAGATTAACACTACAAACTTTTCCATGGAAGATGATGAAAAATCTCGAAACTTTCATAGGATGCCAAATTTGATAGTCTTTCTTCATATCAATTAGTTTCTTTTTCAATCTCATGTGGAACAATAGTTTTTTTTTTCAATCTCATGTGGAATAATGCACATTTTCAAAACAAAAGACTTCTAAAAGGCACTTTGTCGAGAAAGGATACTCAATATTTCGGATATGTATTCAAAATAGAATTCATAAAATCAGAGACATATGATTCTCTATAGCTATAAGAGAAGCTCTTCGAAAAACATAACTATGCTCATAAAGTAAAAAATTTCTTCTTCTTTTTTTTTTTTTTTTTGTTTTTTTAAGAGCAAGGTTATATCATGTTATATACTAATTAATTATCTTAATTCCCATTTCAGATACATCCAAAGGCTCTCATTTTGTTGACTTTTTCACGACAAAAAGGCTCAAGAGATTAATACCAAATGTCAAGATTTCTAAGATGGAAGATGTCCACCAGCAAACTAGAAGTGCGTGGGTTTTCCTTGCACAAACTTTGAGAACTTGATTGACAAATACACAGCCAAATTGCCATAACATAAGAAGCAACTGTGATAACTAGAGTTGTTTTTATTAGTCTAATAGAAGAACCTACAGAAGCGTTACCAGAAAAAAATAAACAATTCTAAAACCTCCATAGAAGAGATGGGCATCCAACACCTATAATATGACTTATCTACATTCAATAAAAACACTATCTTCTATGCTTCTATCAATGGCCTTATGGAGAAAACCACCTTATCCTTAACCTTGCACCCATGAAAGGATGGTAGCATTTATTGGTTGCAACCATATCGACTGGTACATCAAGTATCTCCTTAACATAAGCAAGCAATCCACCTAGCAACCTTACAGTGCTTCTTCATCGGATCCCTTCAGTGCCAAGTCGGCTTGGGATCTCATCAGGGCTCATGTCTTTGTTGAAGCTTGGCACAATTTGGTCTGCTTCATGAGACATATATCCCTTGTCCCAGCTTCACCGTCTGGTGGGGTTTCTCCCACCGCCTCCCTATGCAGTCTTTTTCTTCAGAGACAGATTCCAGCCTCTCCATATTGCTACCTCTGTTGGAATGCCACTGAAGACAGGGATAACATATTCTTCAACTGCCCCTTCTCTTCCTTGTTTTAAAAGGCCTTCTGGCTAAATGTTTCCCTCAGAGAAGAACGATTTTGCCCTTTGATAGACAATGGATCTGCGTGAACAGGTCCTTTGCCAGGAAATCTTGTTGTGACATGGTGGGCAAACTTGCATTTGAAATTGCAATCAACCATATCTGGTTGGAACGCAACGTCAGAAGATGAGACCTCTAAGTTCAGATCTTTCCAGCAGATTTGGGATTCCATCCTTTTTTATGTCAGAACCAAGCTAGTTGTGGCCCACTCCTGGTGCACCAACACCCCTAGAAATAGATTAAATGAGGTCTTTTCCCTTCTCTTTTACAGGCATATGCCTCCCCCCCCCACCCCTCTTTGTAAAGGCAGAGCTTTGTAAGTTGTATTGCCTATTTGTCTACCCTCTTTTCTTGGGGAATCCAAGTTTTTCTCTTCTTTTGGTAATGAGTTTTTATTCACCACCCCCACCCACCCAAAAAACATTTTTTCTTTTTACATGGACAAAGGTGCAGACGTCAAACTCTGAAATGGACACAAGTTGTCAGATTTGGGGAACCCGAAATAGAAGGATTGATTGCCATATGCCCACAAAACAGGTGGATGGATGGAGGCCAGGTTTAAGATCATATTTGGACATATATGTCTCCCTTTTTTATGTGTGAGGGGTACATAGTAATTTAATTACATTTTCTTTCCTTTTTGGGATTAGTGCAACGTAGTAGTTACTTTTTACATATCCAAAATAAGAGACCGTTGCTATGTTCTTGACAAGTAGCCCACTTCAAGCCGTTCAAGATATTATGCCTGTTCTAGCCCTACCATCCCCCCCTATCATAATGAAAGGGTACTTTCGAGCTGACCTGTAACGGATCAAAGCGACCATTAGTCGGGCTGATCGGTGATTGGTCAAAGGCGACTGAGAAGTTTTGAATCCTCCATGTTCCTTAAATGGGCAAGACACCTTATCTTCTAAATTTTTAAATTTTCACAAGATTTTCACATTTTTTTTTTTTTAATATTTTTTTTATTTTTATTTCCATGCATCAACTGGATCTTTGGAGTTCAATGACTTTGACAACTGTCATGTCCATACACTTGTCCATTCCCTTCAAATACTGCAATTTTCGTTTTATTGATAAACTTGATAACAGAATTGAGAGTGTAGAAGAACGACGCTACCATATTAGGTTGAAAGGAGAGGACCATATTGTACTTGTTCCTTCCCCTAAAGGGTAAAGGCTGATGGTATTAATGAGTTTACCATATTCTGTATCCACATGTGGAACACAAAAATGACAAAATACAGTGGGACAATATGCAGGATGAATATGATAAATAGAATAAAATCAATGGAAATAAATACAAAATGAACTCTGATCATAAACCCATCATCAGCTATGGCACTTGGGCTTATTCAAGAGAAAGATATCATTCATTCCAGTCAATTACTTCAAAAAAAAAAAAAAAGTGAAGCTGATAAAGATGTGTCTCTGGAATAACTGACTGCACAAATCCATTAAATATATTAATATCTATGATAGCTGGACACTTAAGAATAGTAGCCACACCTATTCTGGCATTGTGGACATGTACAGCTGGGACATTCATGCATTGGTGGATCCATGATAATGTACATAAGGGGACGGCATGCACATGTTTGTCAATATCTACACAGATGAGGTGTTTTGACATGGCAATCCAACATGCAACATAACGCAATCCGGAGATCGAAAACCCTAGTCCGGATCGCTTATGGGCCCACCCGTGTTAAACAACTCAAACAATGAAGCTGATGGCAGTTACGTAATCAAACATAATTTTTTAAGGTCTAGTTAGGAAGATAAAGAGGGAAGGATAAGGTGGGAATTAGTAATTAAAGAATAAGGGTGGTGATGCAGATTTATCACCAAAATGGGTTTGTTTTCTTAGGAATAAGCCTATGGTTGGGTTGTATGCATGTTGGGCCTTTAGTCCAAGGGTTTTTTAGTGTAATAGGCCACTTTAATAGTTTAATGAGCCTAAACCATGGGTAATAGGTATGCATACGGGATTAGTTACTATGGTTTACATGTTTTGGTCTAGTAGTGGTTTGGTTCATTAGTTGAACCAGTCATGGGGTCAATAAGTGTTTAGAATGTACTTTTACTTTTACTTTTACCTTTTTACTTTTCTAGAAAAGGAGAGGGGAATCAACTCACTTTTGTAAGTAATGGTGGGGTGAAGACTTTCCCATACCAACTTTAAGAGGTGATGATTTTTCCACCTTTGGTAGTTGGGGGTGAAGACTTTTCCACCTTTGGTAGTGGGGGTGAAGACTTTTCCACCTTTGGTAGGTGGGGGATGAAGATTTTTCCACCTTTGGTAGGTGGGGGATGAAGACTTTTCCACCTTTGGTAGTTGGGGGATGACTTTTCCATTGTAACTTTAAGAGGTGAGGATTTTTCTACTTTTGGTAGTTGGTAGGTGAAGACTTTTCCAACTTTAGTAGTTGGAAGGTGAAGACTTTCCTACCCCAACTTTAATAAGTGAAGACTTTCTACTATTGTTAGTTGGAAGTTGGGTATGTAATGTTTTGTTGAGTTGGTCCTATAAATAGGGATCAATTGTAAGCATTCAAAAGACAACTCAGAATTTGAAATCAAAGTTTGCTTATGCAACTCTCTTCTTGTGTTTGATCAAGAATCTCTTGTGTTTGATCAAGAAATCCCTTGTGTTTGATCAAGGTAGGTTGGTGTTTGATCCAGTCGATCCACCTTGCGGTGTGAAGCCCGGGTGTTATATTATTGTTTATTGTTCCATCTTTTTTTTTTCATCTTTCAAACAAGTTTTAGCAATATCCTATTCTCCATATCTAGAATTCCCTATTCTCTGAGAAAAGATCCTACCCTGGTACTGTTTTGAGCTTCCTCAATTTCAGTATTACATCAATTGGTATCAGAGCATGGCAGAGAATGAGTCACAGTGGCCGCCGCCTCCACCTGATCCAATGACAAAAGTCATTGAGATGCTTCAACAGCTCTCTACTGGACAGAAGATCATAAGTGCGAGGTTGCAATCACTTGAGAATCAAAGTACTACTCCAATACAAGGTAGCAATGTACCATTCGAAAGGGAGGACAGGTATCAACTACAATTTGCTGTGCATCGTCAACATAGGAGAAGTGCTGAAAGGGCACAACAAAGAACCCCTACAGCACCACCTACCTTTGAGGAGCATATAAGATCTTATTTCAATGGTGATCTTGAAGCACCTCGTCGACGTACCGATGAATCACGGAAGGTCAAGCTTGAATTAAAGGAGTTCAGCGACAAGCATGATTCCCAGGTATTTTTTGATTGGTTGGTTACTTTAGATAACTACTTTGACCGGTTTGAATTATCTGAGTCGCACAAGATGAACCTAGCGCATACTAAGCTAGTTGGGTCAGCCCGCGAGTGGTGGAGAACCAAAGAAAGGGATCTAAAAGATCATGGTAGATCTCCCATTACTTGGGAAGAAATGAAGTACGAGTTGGCGGGCATGTGCCTATCTAAACATGAACGAAGAATGTACTTCCCTCCACCCGAGTCCCCTTTAAAGTCTTCTTTAGATTTCCAAAAACCACCCACTGGTGACAAGAGCATGAAAGAATTAACAGACCACATGGCCATTCTTGTACAATATGCAAAGGAGCAACATGAGAAGACACCTCCCATCAACGAACCAAAGTCAGAAGTTGAGGTTAGTGTGGAAGAAATTCCAACAATTTCTACTGTCAAAGAGGGGTTAGACAATGATGATCCCATCATTGAGACTCATGTGGAAGAAATCGACATTGAAGCCATTGTTCTTGAAAAGTTGGAGCTTATCCCTCAAGTCTTTGCCAAGGAGATTACCAATGTTGAGGACTCTATGAATTCAACATTCACAACCTATATTGATTCAGAGGATGATCATGTAGAGTTCATTATGCCACCATGGTTCTTTGAAGAGAGAACTCCACACATTTAATACTGAAATTTGAGCTTCCTCAATTTCAGTATTACATCAGGTGGACTAAGCATTAACCAAAAAATAAGGATAGAACAAAATTAAGATAAAAAGGGTATCTTGGGAAAAGGAGGGGGATTTGGTGACATTTACAATACTGTCACCATGGGTCTTCTTCCACTTCACAACAGGGAGAAGAAAACCAGCAGAGGTTATTGGTTCACCAAAGAGAAAACCCACTCTACAGTGATCTGACTGACATGGGATTTTAGGAGTACGTCACTAATCCCCAACCCTAATAAACCCAAGTAGCAATCCAAGGGGTTAGCAAGTTGAAGATCAAAGGAGTTGGTTGAACCAAATCTGGCGGTAGAAGCCTCGGTTACATTTCAGCAGAGATTCTACCAGCAGGGCTGATTCCAGCGACTCAATATCCAGGAATTGAGTCTCCAAGGCTAGAGGGATCACACATAGTATGAGACAGAATGGAAGGAGGAAGGTGAGGGAGATTGATCCCAAAAGGTTAGGAGTGTTAGTACCGCTGAAACAGGGAGTTATATCACTTGAATATATGGGGTTAAAGAGTTCAAGGGAAGAATGGAAAGAAAAAGGCGGTGTTTAATATAAGGAAGGAAGAAAAAATTAAAAATAGAAAAACAGGGATGGGACGTACCTGAAATTGAATGAACCCTGGAGGAAGAATAGGAGAAGGAAATGAAGAAGATGAAGAATCAAAGAATGGAAGGGAAAGATCCCACCAAAGAGAAGAATCTTGGATATGCTGGAGGAAAGAGAGGGGAAAGAAGGAAGGAGAGCACATGACTGTACAGCTCACCACTGTGAACAAGTCAACCCAAACTTGATAGGGTTACATGCATATAAATAAGATAAAACTCCTAACTACTTTTAAAAAAAAAGATAGAACTCAAGTAGGAAAGCAACACTAAAGCAACAAAACCAATCTCCCACATCACCACTCCTATCTAAAACTCCCATATAAAAACATAATCACAAATTACAAAATAACCCCAATCACATGGCTTTGGGTAAAAAATTGGTTCAATGATGAACCAAACCATTTCCTCTTTCCATATACAATCTGAATCACAACATCTGTTGGTTTATATTACAATTTCTTCCTTTTCTCTCTATGGGCAATTATCATGCAACTACACAATCTTTTGCGCTAATGAGTACAAGTGTTTCCAGCCATATCAAAAGAGACATTAATGTCAGACATGTATCCATATGGACAGGAAATGGTAAAATGGAAAAAAATGTTTAAGAGGGATAGAGAGGGGAGGGGGAGAGTTCAAAAAACTGTTTAGTTGATAATCAAGCTACCCTTTCTTAGAAAGTTATAAACAACCTTGGAAAAAGTGAAAAACTACTATGAAAATTTAATTAGATGCAGTCCGACCAATCATAACAATTTATTACCAATGCAAACATACCACACATATAGTACAGTTAATTTAATCATCAGCATAAAAGTTGTTTGATTTTTTTGTCTTTCTTATAACACTGTTTAAAAAATTGAAAGAATACATGCATCCTCCTGAGTCCCAAATCCATTTTTTTGCAGTTTGCTGAATTCAGCACCTTTTGTCAGCATTGGAATCTGACACCAGCATCCTTATCCATGCAAGTCTTTACAGCACATAATTCACTAGCAGTCCAGCAGTCCACTCTACTTCATTTCCTCTTTTTTTTGGAGGGAGAGGGGGGGGCGGGGGAGGATGTCTGGCATTACATAATAGCGATAGGTTCACATTCATTAGCAACAGCCACAATTCCAAATATAGTTTGCCAAGGGGCATGACAAAATGCTGAATTCACAATCAAACTAGAGGGAGGAGAGATGGGGAGGTGGAGGAAGAAATAGTGCTTGACAAAAAACACAAAACAATTAACAACCCATTGCAAAATCAAATAGAAAAATTGCACGTCCATACTCAATCAAGCATCTGTACAGCCAACGATAATATCAAAGGCTGAATACTTCCGAATAAATATCTCTGACCTTATTATACCATATCAATGCAATGACATCCGCCAATATTAACAAATCTCCCTAAATGATAGCAGAGAAGTCTTGAGAGTTAAGAACAATGTCTAAAAGAAGTAACTACAGGACACAGCTATGACACAATCCGGACAAATGCAATATCAAATCTTTTCTAGCAAATCAAGCAAGAAAAATTCACATGCAAATTTCATCAAAAGGCTGCACGTCCAAGTAACTTTCGAACCAATGCATAGAGTATAGTTTTTCCATGTTCAGAGTTAATATCCACTAATTTCCCTCAAATATTTGAGGCATTTATATACACAAATATGATACAAGAATGTTGGCTCTCTGCAGATAACTCCAAGTTCTTTTAATTGATTAAATTCCTTTTTTCCGATGATCATCATGAAACGAATCAAGGAGACTACCACTGTTTACATTGGAGTTCTGGTCAAATCACTAGACAACTCACCGAGAATGCCTTTAAAGACAGTAGGTCAATGCATTCAGTCGTTTACACAAATGAAGCACACATGTCACATAGTATGAAACCAGACTTACTTTGGTTTCCTATAATAACACATTAGTTGACATGCAGCCCGCTTTTTTCCAATCAATCCAAACATGGTAAGTTCACATGAGCTAAAAATGCCATTAAAAACAGTTCCTCCTCCATATAGCGAGTATAGACGATGACACGGCAAAATAGGCAACCAAAGTGAGCAAAGCAAACGCAAATGAAGCAAGAAAAGAAGGCACTCATAAGTCCAATCAAACTGAAAAATTAATCTAGCAGCAATAATCAAAATTGTATTCGATATTACCAAAGCATTTCATTCCAGTTCCATTATTCATTTGTTAACAACTGGTAAAAGAAACATACGAAAGCAATTTTTTCCAACAGATCGTACAATTACTAACCTAAAACCCTAATAATGACGGGAAAGAAAATAGAAATACAAGATAAACAATGTGAAAAAGTTCAATTACCCAATCTGTCCTACCGTTCGGTCGCTCCTTAGGCTCCCGAATCCAACCAGCCGGTAGGGAATCCGGCGACTTCTCAATAGCCATCAGCTAGTATCTGAAGTTATCCGGCGACAAACACAACGAAAAATGACACCTTCCTCCGTTGATCGACACACTGCAAAACTCCTCCTCCCTCACTTAGTGAGCTCTCTCAATCGCTTCCAATCTTGGTCACGCTCTGCGCAAGGGAAGTGAAGCCGCTAAATATAAACTGTCCATGAATCATCGGACAAAGGACCTCAAGAAACACGTTTTCCAAGAATCTGTGCTGCCATTATTGAGGAGACTCGAAACTTGAGAGATCGCCGGAGAAATTTTCACTCCTCCGATGTCCCAATTTCTGCAACCCCCTCCATCACTAACATCTTCCCCTCTTTTTGGGGTCCGATTGAGGAGTTTCACAGGCGTCGAGACAAAGACGAAACAGTAGAGTAGTGGAGAACAGTCCGTTGGACCGTGTGTTAATGTAAGCTGCTCTGAAGTTAGATGCTTAGATGCTTTCGCACTGTATTGCCTGTTGGTGGTAAGAGGCTTTCATGTTATATATAAAATTGTGCATGATGAATTTACTGTTTTACCCTTGAAGTATCTCAGAAATGACTCGAGCATAATAACTCTTCTGTTAACTCTTAACCAATAATGCCGGAGAGGATGATTTCCGGGTTCCGAGTTCCGAGTTCCGAGTTCCGATGAGGCTGTCTAAAGACTATACCATTGTATAACTTCAGAGCCCGAAATATGTGGCCAGACTTCAGCCGTTGGATTCGAATCTATTATTCTGGAGGATTCGATGTTTGCCAAATCATATGTCGTCGGTATATCGAACGGCTGGAGTGGCTGGTTATTCCATCTATGGCTGAGATGAGGTTGACCCCTTTAAGTGTGGGCCTCATTAGTGTTTTGAATAAAGCTGGTGTTGACCAAAAAGTTTAGTTGGGCAAAAGTTTCGCTAGCAGTGGGTGAAAGTGAATCTTATTGGAATAGGCAAAATTGTTGTGTTTTTTTTGTTTTTTTTTGATAGATGATGAGAAACTTGTCAGTTTTATTAATCCCATCCTCAATATGCCCTTAACATTGTTCAAAAAGTCACTTTTAATCAATAATCAATGGATTAAAAGATTCTCTTAACTGATAATATGAATTGATAAAAACTCACGTCATTTAGTAAAGAGAGAGGGTTGAGAATGTTGTTGATTTTTGATAAGGTAGAGAAAAACATCAATTGTTGGATTAGAGCTAGAATGACAAGGAGTCTTTTTCAGAGAGGGTGACATAGGTTGGGCACCCTAATGACACAACAACCTTTTTTCGTTAATAAATTATTATTTTATGTTGTATTAATTTCAATGATCACAAGTCAAACCTTCTCCTTGCAAGATTCAAGGAATTGAGATGATTGATCGAATAAGTCATTCATGATTCTAAACTATTCAAATCAGCTCAGTTCTGTTTGGCTGTAAAGGAAATAAAATGAATGAAGTAAAACTTGTATACTTTATAGTTTCTAATCACATCACTAACTCTAAATCATTCTATATATTTCAGAAGGAAAAAAAAAATCATTTTGTATAGTCTAATGAGTCTACGATTTGGATGTTTCACAAAACTAGTTTCATGTGAATATAAATACTATGGTGAATCAGCCAAACTCCTTGTAATGAAGCAAATAGAAACCCAAGGTGGTGAAATCTCTACCTTGGGACTGGTGGTCAAGATTTTTTGGCAGATCATAGGTGATGAAGCCTTTAATCATATTTTCTCCTTTCCTCCTTTCCTCTCTCGTGTCACTTTCCCGCATGCCATGTATTCTTTACTATTTTCTGTCCATATGTGTCCTTTCCTAATATAACCATCACCTGGCTTTAATATTTTTACCACACACTCAGCCCATTAGGACCTCTCTCATATATTAATTTCCTCCCCCATTGATTTATAGTTTCCAAGTGCATTTTTGTCGTATTTCTCTGGTTTTAGGTTCACTGTGATTCTTGGCTTTTCTCTACGTTCATTGGTGTTTTCTACCCAAAAAAAAGAGTTTTTCACATGTTCATGTTTGTTCCATCTTAGGTTACCTCATCAAATAATGATGATGATGATTATAATAAAGAAAAGGTATATCATCACATGATGCTCCCACCACTGTGGGGTTTAGGGAGGGTCACACTATATGCATCTATACCTTCATCATTGAAAAATTGTTTACCAACTCAAACTCGTTACCAATAGATAGCAATCAGCAACCTAACCGTTGCACCATGGTCCTCTACCTATAATAATAGTAAGAACCTTCAAAACTACAAAATGTAACACAAAGGTGATGTTTCGTCCATAGGTAGCCAAATGAGATATTGAAAGAGACAAAATAGGAATAGAAGTTGTGAAATAGTCCTCCAACTATTTAAAGAAAATTATTCGACTTTATTTCAATCTGATGCAGGTCCGACCAACATATGAAGAAGTCAAACCCAAGGCCTAGCATTTAGGTTTGATCCATAATGCAAATACAGTATTTGATTAATATTTCTTAGTTTTATTAATTATGCAATGTAAATATTTAATCTCAGCCATAGAAACTAAAATGGAATTGACGGTTGAGATATCGTAGGAACTTTTAGGGTCAAAATACTTTTGGCCAAATCCACCATTGGGAATCCCTAAAAGATTCTTTTAAGTACCTCTCGTTCTTTCCTAAGTCAAGAAGCTTCTCTTCCCTGGAAAGAGGTTACTATGTTGTGTCAATCAATATAGACATTTCGATGTTACTACTTGGAATTAATCTCATTTAGGTACTCATCCAAGTCACTATGCCTGATACATCATAATTTTTAACATGGAAAACCATTATACCACTAAAGGGAAAAACCACAGGATCTCGTTTATGTAAAACTTTAACTATGAAATAAATGAGACTACAACTCCCTAATCACCACTAAAGGATTAGAAGACAAGACTTATCTTTGATATACAAGGAAACTCACCAAGCGAGTGGAACTATAGGAGTACAACACCGAGTCCGGTGAATATTCACGTACGTGAATATATGTGAACGTCTCTGGTCTATGGATATGACATCTATTTTCTCTCTCATTTAATAGATAACATATTCACGGATCAGGGACATTTTCACCACACCCTACAACACCCTCTTACCTAACGTGATTAATATCGGAATAAAATCGCTCTTCCCCTGATGGAAAAAATACCAATACCACATCGAGAAACACATACAAGAACCCTTAACAACTCGCTCTTGTGATCACGTACTTCCAACCACAACTCTCCTCCTGTCTCCCCTATGGATGAGGAAAAAATCCCTACATCTTGGACACTCTTCTGAGAGTGTTGAGTGATTCTGACTTCTGAGAGTCCTGAGAGTGCTTGAACCCATCTCCTTTCATCCCTATTTATAGGTGAATGGGAGAAGAGGCTGGATGCATATGCCGCCTTGCTACCTCTCGAATCCTCCAACCATGTCTACGCCGTATCGTATCTACCTCGGTTTCCAACACGCGCCCCCTTATGGTTTCTTCATTTTAGGGTGCCAACATACTGGTACAACTGAGTGAGGTAGGTGCAACTCACCCCTTCTTCATTTTTCTTCCTTCTTCTTTGACTTAGCACCGAATCCTTTTGTCCCTTTCCTTTTTCATTTTTCCTCTCACTGCATGGGCCCTTATTGTGAAGAGGACCCCAACAATTAGGGGTGTCAACCTGTAATACCCCGCTTCTTAAATCCGGTTTGATTTCGTGGTTGAACCGGTTTAACCATGCAGGAACCGAGCCAGAGGAAATTAGAGCGGGTTCCTTATGGGCTATGATGGCACGGGTGACCTTAAACACCGGCTGACCCGACAAGTCCAAGCCAGTTCCAGAAGAGACGGGAGTGCCCAAACCGTGTACGTGCACCTACCATAAGGCTATGTACGGATAAAATAGGTATTATATCCGTATTTTAAGGTATATATGTATGCTACATCGTATGCTTGGGGTGGGGTTCGCACCGAGGTCCGAACCCGGTCAAAATCCCAAGTTTTGGCTCTCAGGTGGGCAGGACAGGTGGGTGCACCCACCTGAGTGACCCATCCAAGAGCACTATTCACTTAATTAGGAATGGTATATAAGGCTTTATGATTTTCTTTTCCTTTCCATTTATGTCACCCGTACGTTGGTGAGAAAAGTAAAGAGGAGGGAGAAAATAAAGGGAAGAAGAAAGG
>NC_056562.1:33048948-33065683 GCF_013358625.1 Macadamia integrifolia
GGGTATCAAGTATATGGGATTTATTCACAGGTAAAACTTAGTCTTCCGCTGATCTGATGAACTTATGTTAGTGTGTGTATGCTGTGGTGGAATACAGTATCTGATGATCCTGGCAGGTTTGGGTTAACCGGTGTTAACTCGGTCACCGTTCCGGTTCAGTGTGAACGGGGTGTGACACAACCGGTCGGGCCGATCCCATTTCGGTCGGGCTTAATCGGGCTTGAAGACTTTCAAAGGCTACACCGTGTCTGCCCATTTAACTAATCAGGGTTAGTTATTGAGGGCATGGTACATTTTATATTCCGTCGGTTGGCCTCGGGCTATAATCGGGCTTTAGTCTGGCCTTTACCGGGCTACGGACATGTTTAATGTTAAACGGGCTTTAACCGGTTTTTAAACGGTCCCTCTTTAAAATGTTCTCTTATATTCCGGCCCACTCATGCAAGCCCAACAAAATGAAAATAAATAAATAAGTGATACCCAATATAACCATTATTAAAAATGTGAACATGTCTTTACTTTTTTGTTTTTATTCTTTAATTTGTGGGGGTAAAATAGGTTTTCTACAATCATTAAAGGGTCAATCCAAGTCAGTGCACAATAGGTCAGTCTCGGTCGGGTGCTCGATGGTCCAAGTAGCAAAACTGAGACCGACCATTTATAAACGGGCCGGGCTCAAGCCCAACACGTTTAATAAATGGTCCGGGCCAGTCCGGTCAATAAACGGTCGGTCCCTATCGGTTTAGTCAGGTCGGGCCACGAATTGACACTCCTACCAACAATTATTTGATCTGACAACGCTTGATCAGGTTCTACTAACCAAAAGAGATTGAAGCGTGCCATGCAGGTTAAATGCCAGCTGAAAGATCGACCATCCACCTTGACTATGGAGGAAGAAATGTTATGGCACAAATGATGAAAGTCCAAGGGACACCACAGATATGCAGAGGCCGCACGAGTGGTATTGCGTTGCACTTATGCAGAGGCCGCACAAGTGGCATTGCAGAACCCAAGATCAAGGGGGTGTCTCATACTGTGGGGCAGATCCTCTATAGAAATGCAATATTAAAAGCGAAGTAAAGGTAATGTAAAAATAATAACAAACAATACAAACAAGTTTAGAAGTTCGGCACGATTGCCTACGTCATCGGTGAGATGAGATTTTACTTCACTATCAATAGAGAATAGGGTTACAGTATTCGTACTTAGACATCTCATAATTACTTACAGATAAAGTAAATCTTTTCACAAATATATAACAAAAAATCTCGCCGTTCTATCGAGGGCTTGCACCAGTACTCCTTGGATTAAACTGCGATGGAATACAAGACATTGTAAACCAACATATCCTCTTGCATGCAACATAGTGATGAAGAATTGGTAATTGAGAAGAGTTACGAGGGACAACAACACCATATGTATGTAGTGGTTGTTGGAAATCCTTTACCATATTAAACATATGAATAACCCTATAGTGTTTAGAATACAAGAATCATCAACCAATCATAAAAGATTAGTCATGGGTGTAGTCCCTAAACCAAGAACAATAAAGTACTCCCATCTTAAAATACATAACCATATAGATTTACCATCTCTATAATAATCAATGGGACATCTATGACATGAAACCATAAATGGGAATAAATAAATACCTGTGTAAGTTTAGAAGCCTCATGAACATAGATCATGAACCTCTGTTCCATGTGGTTAAACATTACTCCAATGAAGATGACAATGACGAACAAGTGGAGTCATTCTACTAAGATCTTCTGCAGCCTCTTACTCTAAGGTTTCCTCTCTTTCTGTGCACTTGTTTTTGTGAGAAAATCGTGTTCCCAAAACCAATAAGGCATTAAAGTAATGGCTGCAGGGACCGTCAGTATTCTATTTATAATAGAATCCCTAAAACCCTATTACACTCTCACAATGGAAAGAGCTAGGAGTTTCCTAATCAGAGTGGATCTATAATTACTTTGGCCCAATTGATCAATCGGTATCAGTTAAGCCCACATAAAAATCTTAACAGTGACGATTAAGGAGAGAGAGATAAGAAAAATGATAAAAAAGATGAGAAGAAGGATAAGAAAAATGGTGATAAAAACAAGCAGGGTGGTGGGGATGCTGGTGGGGTTGATGCTAAGGGTGCGTGGTGCCTAAGGGTAAGAAGGTTAAGGAGGGTAAGGGTAAGAGATAGAGAAGCAGCCGTAGCCCTGCCCCATCCCTACTCCCATGTTCTCACTCCGTGACCTTGGTTTAATGTATTTTTTCTCCGTCCTTGTGGTCACTGACCTTGGTTTAATTAATATATATATATATATATATATATAACAGAATGTATGACTTTGTATAAAAGGAAAAGCATATGGAGAGGGGACTTGTTGGTCATCTTCGATCTGGGCTATGACTATTTCTGATTGATTACAATTCTTCTCTGGCAAAAAGCTCAATCTCCTTTAAACACATAATTGGATTGGATTCCTCTCCATCAAGCTCTCTTAAAAATTCTTTTGGGTGCCGGGGGCTCAGGGACTTCTATCAACAAGCAGTGAGAGATACTATCTCCAAATCCATCAAGGAGTCCAAGATCGAGATCAAAGCTTCCTTGGTCAACATAGAGCACCGCAAACTCAAGACTTTCAATTTGGGAAGCCAAGTTGTTAAGGTTGATGCAAATAAGTAATGGATCCACGGCTGACACTTTTTTCATTTTCTTTTGATTGGTCATTCCTTGTATAGCAAGACTACAAACTACATGATTCAAGTAATCATATCATTGTATATTTGTTTAGGGAGAGGGATTCCCATTCCCCAAGAATCTCCAACGCCACATCAATAACAATGCAATAAATGATTTCGTCTCCATGAAAAAGGAGTAGAGAGAATATTAGCGTGGATGACAGAGTCATGAGGGCAAGATTTTAGGAATTGGCATCGAAATGTCTATACTGATTGATTAGTATCATTGGCATCGATATCTTTAAATATAAGGATAGAAATTTATTTATTTATTTTTTTGGATGCTACAGTGCCCATTAGGGGCCGGATCAGATAATTGGGTGCCCAAGGTGGGGATCGAAAGGGGAAGGGTGGGGATAAGTCACATGCCAAGAACGAAATTTAGCCGTTGACTACAACCCTTGTGGCAGTCAAAAAAATGAAATCTTAAAGGCATTTTAAAAAATACGAAAATGTCAGAGGTATTTGTGAACGAGCCAAGTAACCAATTCTGCTCATAACCAAAGAAATGGAATAATAGTTCACCTTTCCCCTTCGGTTCACAAATTCCCTCCTAGATTTTTTGTATTTAAAAAAAAACCCTTCAAAATTCCAATTCTTTGGCTAACAGTAGGGTTGCAACCACTAACCAGCAGCCAATTTTTTTCAAAAGAGCCTCGTTATGCCATATTTATGATTACATACCGTATCTTTGCCTATAAGACAATAAACTATGTTTCATTAGAGGGGTTCCCTAAAGGGCTGCGTGGTCTTTGCACCAGCGTGAGAATGTCTGACAACGAAAGTGAAACCATCAAGGGGGGGACGGAATTTCCGGTTTTTTATGGGGATGGAGTGACATTTCGCCTCCCCATATCTCTGGATGTAGAAGCCACGCTGCTTTATTTGCTTGTTTTGTTTTGTTTTTTTTTTTTTTCTTCTTCAGTGGACCACTCAACAAACAATGTTACTCCAACTTTTCAACGGAAGAACTATGAAAACAGGGGAAAAAAATCGTCTGCAATTCTAATCTCGTACAATTCCGTGCAATACCACCTTCAGGGGGTGACACGTGTATTGATACCATTGCAATGGTCCAAATCTGATTTAAATGCCTCTTCACTGATTTAATGTTTTATTAGTTGTACCAGATCTGGACCATTGTATTGGTATCAATACACGTGTCACCACCTGAAGGTGGTATTGCACGGAATTGTACGAGATGGGAATTGTAGACGATTTCAACCCGAAAACAGGACTGACTGGTGGTTCGCTGTTCCGAACTTCCGATCGACGAAACTGAGTGGTGAAAATCAGTCTTAATTCCAGCAAATCCCACCAATAGAAGAAACCCTAGTTGGTAACTCGATCTTGTGCTCAAGATCCGTCTTTGAATGCTTTGAAGTACCTTTTATTTCTTCTCAATACGTTGACAGGCTCAAAATTTCCAGGTGAACATCACTGCTCTGAGTCTCCTCCTTCCTTTTGATAGATGTTCTTGGTTCTAACCATTCTTTTGTTCAAATTCTGAAGCACCTAAAAAATAAAGGGTTCTTTTGTTTCTGATTCTTTATGAACCTTTACTGTGTCCAATTTAAGAACAGGTCTCAATTTTACTTACTTGCCGTTTAGTTGCAGAGGTTAAGATGGTTTCCTTCATTTCTTTTGCCCATTAACGATCAGCCTAATAATCTTGGTTAGTATTTGAAATTTACTTGCAACATTTCTGAACAAATGAAAGATTTCTCTACAGCCTGAATTATATACCTCGATGAAAGTTCTCTTTTACTGTTTTCTATCATCAAAAAGGAAAAGGAACCCATTTCAGTTTCACATTGCAAACTTCCTTTCTATCGTATGTTTCTATCAAACCCTTCCAACAGTAACTTTACAGAGTCTATGTATGCTCACTCATAGTGTCAGTGATCAAGTTAAATTTTATCTGTGTTTTAGTATTTAGTTATTTCTTTCGACCTTACAGTAATGTTGACGACGGGTAATACCATTGGTTTACGGGAACATAGTTCATCAAGTCATCTGTTACTGGAAGATCCTGTCGCTGAGGTTGATGATGAGGAAGGAGAAATTTCTGGTAGGATACTGTACAAAGCCTCCTTCGAGGAACTTGCAGGAAGCCACTTGCAATATGACACAGTTATATGGGTCCTCATATCCTTACTGCTAGTTTTAGCCTGGGGAGTTGGAGTTATTATGCTTCTATATCTACCTGTTAGAAGATATGTGCTTCGAAAGGATATTTCCTCACGCAAACTCTACGTTACCCCTAATGAAATAGTTTACAAGGTGCATTTCGTTATATCTTGTACTCTTTGATTCTAGTTTTGCTTTTTTATGTTGATGTGATAGATCTAATTAAAATATATTTTTTCAAAGGTTGCAAGACCTTCATTTCTACCTTTCTGGGGTGTTACAAAGATTGAGAAACACATACCTCTTGCTCTGGTAATCGACATCATTACTGAACAAGGTACTTTTTAAGAATGACCTTTTTTATTTGTAAAATCATGTTTTTGTACCTTGTAGTTAAGTAGTTATCTCTATTGCACACTTCATTTTTGAGAATGAAATATTTTTTTTTTTTTTGCTAAAAATAAAGCACTCGAAGCCTCAGGTGTAATAAGTATGTGGAATATGGATGCATGAGTTGATTTTAAAGGCAAAAGCATCCATCCATTTCCAATTTTGCATACAGAATATATCCTGATAAACTTCTTTATGTGATATGTTCCTAGAGACGTGAATACATTTGTTTCCTGAGTCATTTTGATTTGACTTGAGAGAACATTTTATTTTTGGTGGTTTTTGGTAGTCTTTCATTTATAAAACGCAGGAACTTGTTGACTATTGTGTTAGCATTAGTAAAGACTGAAAACCTTCTTCACTTATCCTTGAAGTAAAACTCAATTGTATTCTGAAGAGATAGAAAAGTGTGCTGGCTCAAATTAGTTGATTAAGTTAAAAAAGAAAAAAGAAAAGGAAAAGAAAAAGCGGAAGTGTACATATTGTTGTATGTACCCTGCTGAGTATATGGAGAGGAGAAGAATTGATGTGCCACTATAGCAAATATTATAACGGTTCTTCTATCAGTAAGAATGGATATAATACTGTTACAATGTAAGTCAGAATCTACTAAATAGCCACTGCATCAAATTTACTCCCCAAATCCCTTCATAGCAAAGTTTCTTCAAATTTCTTCTATATAGTGTTGCTGATTGTTAGAAAATGACAGAAATGGACGTGAAACTCTTTTCACCAATTAATCTTCTTGTCTCTCAAAATCAAACTATCTAATAATTCTTTTCATGCAAAAATATTATAATGATCGTCATCTAAAAATAAACAACCAATTTTCTGATCTAATACACGAGATTTGATATTTATTAATAGCTGTTCCTTCACGGATCACTTATGTAGCCAGTTTCATTTATCCTGATTTATTGGAGCCCTTGGCTTCCTTTATCCTTTAGATGCATTGCAGTCATCTGATCATGAAAATTCCACATGTTATTACAGGTAAAATTGTATAGCCTTATCAGATAAACCTCCTTTTATCTCGAGTTGGTACACTATTTGAAATTCATGATTAGCTGTCTAGGATAAATATTCAATTTTGGATATATTGAAGTTAGTGATCTGATGGCTCTAGGTTGCTTGCAATCGATGTATGGAATCCATACATTTAGAGTTGAGAGTATAGCACAAGGAAAAGCTGCTCCTGTGGATGAGCTACAGGTTCAAGGGGTCTCTAACCCAGGACTTTTGAGGAAGGTAACCCAGAACTGCATTTACCACTTTATTTAGCTGATGTGTATATCATCATCATCATCATTATTATTAAATTAGATGGTTAACGAGTGAGTATTTGAGATGAACTCATGTATTTTGGTTTATAAACGTATTGTTACATTTACTCAGGTCATTGTAGCAGAAGCCTCCAAGATGTTATTGGGATTTGGTACTAGTTGGAAGCCTATTGCATACACTGGTGAGGGGCAAGGTACACCATCTCGTATGGGTTCTGTGACTGAGGGACCAGCAGTTGGTAGGTCACCTTCTAAAATTCGGAAGGTAATGGTTAAGACTTGTACTCTGAGATGCTTTCCCATTCTCCGGAACTACAAATATAATCTCATTGAAAATATTTTGAAAGATTGGCAATAGACTTAAGTTGCAATCCTCTGTGTCCTTTTACTTATATGAACTACTGTAATTTAGATAAATAACATGCAGCTAAGATTTTGAATATGCCATGCTGTGCAGGAGCCCAGAGGAGTGGTACCTGGTGATGTGTTACTAAATAAACTTGAAGAAGTTAAGCAATCAGTTCAGGTGTGCACTTTCTCTGTTCTTTACATCTCCAACATCTTGAACTTGTGGTGCATGTTATCATTCTTTTTCCAACTCACCATCATCCGTGCAGTTTGGGGGTTTCATTATTGGGTATGCCATGATTGACATAACCAAGATTCTTATTCCTCTAATTCAGTGTTGCATGCTCTCAAAGTCTGAAGTCAGAATTCGAAATATGTTAACTAGGCAAGCTAGGCTAATAGGAAGTTGTGGAGATATTGTTAAGATTTTCAAATTCAAGCTAAAGAGGTTTAAAAAAATGAAAGGACAAAAGCAATTGGCACCAATTCCACAGATTAGATAAAAAATAGCATTTTTCTACTACCGAGTATGGATCCATGCTCATTATGGATTAGGAACAATCAATAGTATGGTAGTAGAACGACTATTATGTTCCAAACTAAATATTTTTGAACCGTAATGACAGGTAATGCCAAAGTTTTTGGGAAAAATAAATGTTGGGCTAGGACACGAAGGACCTAGCAGGATTTTTCAAAAGTCACAACAGTAACTTATGTACCAGTTTTCCAGCTGCAGGGAAAACAGCAACAATCACATAAACGGTAGGTGAATGAAAGGGTCGATGGTCGCATCCTATGGATTCAAGATGTTCTTCAGGTTTGAGACAAGTCTGAGGAGGATTCCTGAGTTGCCACACTGAATCCGCTGGGTCTTAAGGATGTCAAGAATGCCTTCAACATAGCTTGATATCACCAACAGCAATCTCACCAAAATGACACATTAGGGCAGTGATATCTTCCTTAGGAATAAGTCTCAGACAGCTTCAATGTGTCTAGGGTTTCAGAAAAAATAACATAGAAACGAGGGGAAGAAGAAGAAGAAGGGAATAAGGGGGATATGTAGGTATCTCACATACAGACTTACTGTAGAGAACGCCTCCCACCTAACTCCACAAGGGCATGTCACCCAAGCTGTCTCTCACAGTGGCTGAATCACACAGAAAACCAGCATATAGCCATTCATCATGGCTGCAGTGGTGCCCCTTTCTTATTTATAACTTTAATCAATACAACAATAAAACATTCCTTGCATGGCCTACACATGCTCCCTTACAACTTTGAATTCTTAGAAATGGATAGATTCCTCACCACAGGGAATATATATATTTTTTTTATTCAAAGAAAGCAAACAAGGTTAAAACCTAGTACATAACATATCCGACCTACAAATATATTGTTTTTTCCATACGGCCTCTTTGGCTAATACTTTTAGGTCCCCTATATGTCTATTCCTAGTTGTTATACAAAATTTGGGGTAACAGGGATGTTTATCGCATACCGAAACTAGAATTTTAGGCCATATATTAAGTAAAACATCATGGTTGTTTTCCAGTAACCATCCAATTTCCATGGCATCACTCTAGATATGATCTATCTTCATACGTTTTCTCCTTGCTTTTGACATTCCATGGAGCAGTCCTAGAGCCTTCGCCTCACCATCCTCTCCTGTCACAGAAACTTGCTTCCATTAGTATACAGTTTCCATATGAGATGAGACTTGGTGCCCAAGCTGCACTTTTTGATCTAGATTCCTTTACACTAGTGATGATGATTATGTTTTTTCCTATGTGTGATGGGGTGACATGATTTGAGGATGGGGGATTGGGTATTACCTGATGTTTGGGTCGACTGTTTGGTATCCCAAAGGATATCCAGAATTCTACCTGCTTGAGGATATGTGTCCACTCTGGTTTTTGGGCATTGAAAACACACTGGTTTCTATGTTTCCAAATGAAATAGATAATAAACATGAAAATGGAGAAGAACCATGTTAGGTCTGATTTGGGGATTAGGCAGGAGTTGAAACAATGCATTACCAAAGAGGTCACAGTTGTCACTTGGGTAAGGTCCGGTTTGAAGCCTAGAGGACTAGCATGCCAAATACGCTTGGACTCTTCGCATTAAAAAAAAAATGGTACAAAGTCTCCCTGTTGGTTTGGCACCTTCCACAAGTAGGGTCAATGTCTACCCACCTTGATAATCTGTCTTTAGTAGGAAGCCCATTACTGAGAACCCTCCAAAGAAAGATTTTGAATTTTGGGTGGAGTTTCATTCTCCATAAAAACCGCCACCACTAAGGGCAAGGGAGAGAGCACCTACACATGTGTGGTCCACCTGTCGGTTCTACCAAGGACTGATTCAAA
Source organism: Macadamia integrifolia (assembly GCF_013358625.1). Taxonomy (NCBI): domain Eukaryota; kingdom Viridiplantae; phylum Streptophyta; class Magnoliopsida; order Proteales; family Proteaceae; genus Macadamia; species Macadamia integrifolia. The sequence goes on from NC_056562.1 coordinate 33,058,199, forward strand.
ATGAAATCCGCAGCCAAACTAGTTTTAAAAGCCCCATCCTTCGTAAGAAGGCACAACCATTTATCATTTTGCTAAGATAACACGATTTAGACAATACTCTCAACAAAGTGAGATGGCAAAAGGGAGTTACCACAAGAGGCAAGTTCGCTTACAAAGGTCAATGGGGTATTAAGGTGGTTAGACAGGGGTAGATCAAGTATACTCCTCCCCCTTCTCACCCAAGGGTCATCCCATATGAATGTTTGAGATCCATTCCCAATATGATAATTTTCTTGAGTAGAGGAATTATTTTGGCTATACTATTCCAACAGAAAGATCTCTTTGTCTTCATGGTAGTTTGATTGAAAAGGGATCTATTATGGAAATATCTAGCCTTAATGGTTCTTGCCCAAACTTCATCTTCACAGGATAACAGCCTCCATCCCAATTTGAGAAGGAGGGCCCTATTATGTGTTTCAGAATCCCTGAGCCCAAGGCCTCTAGTCGTTTTGGGTTGGCAGATTTTCCCCCACCCAATGAGATGGCATCTGTTTTCATCCACCTTATCACCATTCCAGAAATGGAGGTATATGAAGTCCAGAGTTTTGCAGATGTTTTTTGGGAGGGCAAAACAGTTCATTAAGTGTGTAGGGGTGGAGGCCAAGGTCGATTGGAGAAGCGCACTTCTCCCAGCAAGGGAGAGCAATTTCGATTTCCACAGACCCAGTTTCCCTTGGACCACAGGGAATCTTGTTTTCAGCAAAAGAGGCTAAAAAACAGGGTATCTGACAAGTGAAACTGAGATGGTTCTTGCTGTGATTTGATTCTCAGCATGAAAAGTATGTAATCAGCAAATAAAAGAGGATAATAAACCTACCTAAACTATGATTAAATAGATAGGAGCAAGCTTTAATCGAATAAGATGAAACAACGCTTACTTTGAACTTTATTCAGCATAAACCGTCTATGAGCCAATGGCTCGTAGAAGCTTTATATGGAAAACTAAATCAGACTCCTAAACATATTTTGAAAAGCCAATCCTATTACTAGTAACGAAGCATGGTTGAAAAAGGAAACATAATCCCTGAAGGAAAACATCTAAATAACTTAAATTAAAGGGTAATTTACATCGCCACCCCCTAAAGAATGCCACTATTAGAGAGACATAATGCCAAATTATGCTCACACCCTCTGCCGTGAGTCTCTGTTAGGGAAGATACCTCAAATGCTGACATCAACTGATTTATTTTTTGTTAAATACCGAAATACCCTTATAAAATATAAGTTACCTAATATACCCTTCTCTTAACCCCTAACCCAATAACATATCGTAATAACATATCGTCATGTCATACCGCTGCAACAGTTTCAGGACTCCCAAATGCCTCACACCCACTCTTACAAGCATCACCCTTTCCTACCGTCAACTCTGAAGAATAGCAGTGACGAGATGAAGGGGAGATGAAATTCTTGTAATCAAGTTTTACACAAACTTCCTTGTGTTATCATATTTGATACCATGGTTGGGCGATTTAGAACAAGCAGCTGCTGCAACCCTAAGGTTTGGGATTTCAGGGGCGACGTTCAATTGGGTTGTGGAGATGACTAGAGAGGAAGAGAAGAGGGTTGAGTAATCCCTGTCAACATTCCTGGCGCCGTCATCATAGATGCGAAGGAGGCCGTTGAAGGAGAGACCTATTGAAGGATTTTCAATGAAATCGAAATATGATCAGAAAACTTCGTCAAGAATGGTGGAGATCTGATCGGGGCTGAACTTGACGTTTGGGTTGACAGCAGTGACAAGGGTTATTAGATATTTCTAGTCAGTATATGTCTTAACCCCTTCCTGGCCTTGGTTATTTCAGCTTCTTCCTTCGGAACCCTTACGGATCTCTCACCCTTGGCTAAGACCAAGCTCAACTATTACCTTTTGACTCTTTCTGCTCTTTTTTCTTTTTCATTCGATTATGATAAATGGCTAGCTCTCTATCTCCTAGTTGTAAGGGAAAGCCATTAAAGCGAGCTTAGAACCTATAGTGACTTTGGCACTCATCTCGTAGCGGCTAAGGCCTCCGTCACCATTGGCGTCAAATCTGTCAAAGATTGAACGGACTTTGTCTGTTCTTGTCATCACCGTCTTGGACTTCGATCTCTGTGATGAAGCCTTTAGAGATTTAGAGTTTGTCTTTGCTAGTGAGAGAGAGAGGAATGGCTTGGTTAACCATTTCTTAAATGTACAAGTTGAGGTTCAGAAAGCCAACAAAACCTTCTCTTCAAATTCGCTTTTGCGTTTTACTTGGTCTGATCTACGGTCGCCGGTGGAGCATATGCTTTGGTCGGCAGCATCAAAGTTGCAACCTGTTTTGCCCTAGATTTAGGCTGGTTATGTGTTTTAGTAAAAAAATGGTAAAATCGACATTTCAAAGTCTCACTTAACAGAGATTGACGGCAAGGGGTGTGAGCATAATTTGATATTATGTACGGGGTGTCTCTCTAATAGTGGCATTCTCAAGGGGGTGGCATTGTAAATTACCCTAAATTAAATAAAGGACTAACTAACTAATAAGGTAAATCCTGTACACCTACCTTCTACCCATAATTTAGGCCTATTAAAGTAGCTCATGACAAAGAAAACCCATGTGATCAAATGCCCAACACACACATAACCTAAACCCAAAGCTTATTTTCAACAAAATAAGCCCTTTAGGTGATTTATTTGCATCAACAATACTAGTTGATTTGCAACTTGTGTGCGCTCAGGAGTCCATGTCGAAATTGGAATGTCCATGCAACTCTCCTTTAATTGGGTTTGGAATTTTAAGGGAGATCTGTTTTTAACATTTGGCTTAAATCCTGATGTTAAACAAATCTTTTCCAAACCCGAAAGTGTTGGAACTTGGGACTTGGTATACAGACAGAAAATCCAAAAAATAGATAAGCATGAGTTTGGATCTGGATTTCCATGTAGATTGATCATAACTCGTTCCACTCTTTTATGCACTATTTCATTTTTCATTTTTTATTATTACTTAATTTTATTTATATTTTTTCCTTTTTTCCTTTTTGTTTCCCCTCTTGCCAGAGACTTGAATCACTTATTGAGAACTCACAAAGTTTGCCTGGAAGCGACTGAATTGGTGACATTGTTGCCCCGTCATCCTGCTGCCATGTAGAGGACTTTACCCGAGCTTTGTTTCCAGTTACCAGTAAAGAGGAAAGTGTTGCTATTGCATCTGTAAATACAATATTTTGGAGTCAAGGAGCTTAGCAGAATCTTTCTTCCTCGAGGGGGAAATAATCTTTCTGGTGACAAACTACTCCCCTTGTTTCGTAAGGAAAATTTGATTCAAGAGATTAGTTATATGTAGCTGCCAACATAGGTGAGAGTTTCCATTTAATATTTACAAAATTTCTAGATTTCTGGAACAATATGTTGCTTAATTTCTGCCAAGGTGTCATCGTTGACTAAGATCTTTCATTTCTAGGATGTGCTTGGTCGTCCATAAAGTGTACTGGTTTAGTTTTGGTTGGACATAGCACATGAGTGCATGCTCGATATTACCCACTTAAAACACTAATTTTTGAAGTAACAGTTATAAATTACTAGAAGGGAACGAATGGTAGAGATTGTTTTGCATCATGGATTCGTTTCCATTTGGATGCTTCCACCACATTGCCCCATGTTCTTTCTACTATAAAAATAAAGGGAAAAAGAACGCTGCCTGGTCATGTGGGACTTGTGTGGGACCTATGTCGAGACGCAGGAGCATATGAAATTACCACCCCATCTTCATGAAATAAAAATCTCATCCATGGTGATACTCCACTGTGCATCGGGTGCCTTATCTGATAGGAGAAATTGGAAGGTTCAATCACTATCAAATGAAGGGAAAGAGCATCTAGAAGAATCCATGCCAATGAAATTGTCAATACATAAGGTGGTGGTAAAGCATTTTACAGAAGGTATCCGTAGAATTTACAAGTCCTCATAGACTTTACTTAAAATAAAAATTAATTAAACAACGAACGAGGACCTGATCCATACTCTTAAAATTGCAATTGTGGAGTAAAAGGTTTGGTGTGACCGTGGGATGTCGGAGTCGGACTGGAAAATAGATCATGACACTTTAAAAAGTCTTCATAATCGAAGGCATGGAAAAGAGATGCTGGATCACGTACGCTTCTTTGGTTGCCGCTTGGACACCACTCAATCCAACAACCTGTCCAGCAGATAGAGATACGGGATGGAGTCTACGCAGCAGCCAAGTAGGCGCTTCAGCTACTGGAACAGTTATCTTGATTGTTCCAACCTTACCTACTCATAAATTTGGACTCACAGTCCTGCAAGGCATCACGTTCAGAAGGACCAAGACCTGAGATGTCAGCAGTTAAATCCTGCTCCATCCTCCATCCTCCATCCTCCATCCTCCATACTCCAGTCATTTTGTTAGAGATCTACTTGTATTCTTGCTTGCGAACAGCACAGAGCCCTCCAGTACTTTCAGAATAATATAATCTTTGGAACATAATATATAGACTAGTTAATTAAAGGCCACTCCATTATTGGATACAGTATCGGTCGATCGGACAGATTTACCCTCGTTTTTCTTCAAAAATCGGACAAAAGCACCTTACATCTATCAGAGCTCAACTGAACACAACCTAATGTCATGTTAGGTGATCATATAAAGCTGATGAACAAACCAAATCAAGGAAACAATGGAGAATTTAGACCCATATTGACAGCAAATTTTATCATTGTATTTGAATCTCAACTCTAGTTTCAGAATACAACACTTTGGCAGATAATTGTATAACTAAGTACCAACTTAGACTCCTTGAGGCTCCAGCTATACTACAATGCTCTATATAGGCCTTATTCAGCAAAGAGGCTCCACCTAGTTTTTCCTATTAGAGGAGTATTCATCTGGACTACCAAGAGATTTAACTCACATTTCACAAAGTCTGCCTATATAACAAAGGTATTTAACTGGACTAACAAGAAAGCAAAAGGTAACAGGATTCATGAAATACAAGTTCTCTAAAGCTTCACAAGCAGTATAGCTCGCAGTGAGATAACTAGGAAGTTGGGAACTACTCTCTCTCAGCATTGCCATCAACTGCGGCCTCCTTTGCCGGCTCCTCCACCTCTTGCTCAACTTTAGCATGCTCTGATTGCCCATTTTCTGCAGGACTGTCAGCTTCCGCATGCTCTGATTGCCCATTTTCTGCAGGACTGTCAGCTTCCGCGGAATCACCAGTGGGGGCAGGGGGTTCATCGGCTACGGGAACAGTTTTCTTAATTGTTCCAACCTTAACATACTTGCTCATAAACTTGTACTCCCAGTCCTGCAAGGCATCAAGTTCAAAAGGACCAAGACCTGAGATGTCACCTGTTAAATCCTTATCCTCAAAAGACATTTTTGCAAGAGCTCTACTAGCATCCTTCCCGGCAAACAACGCATAGGGCCCTCCAGGACCATAGAACATCCTGCAAGAATATAACATAACATAATAAATACTCTTTCGAGTAGACATTACACAACCTTACTATCAATATCTTCATTGAATATATATATATAGTTCGTTCCAGTTATCTGTTTCGAATCTCATGCATAACAATAGGAATATTGAATTTCAATTGCACAGGAATAATCAAACCAAACCATCCAGACCAAGCAGAACCCAAAACAGGGGTGCAACCATAGAGATTATAAATTAGCAGAAGAAAGAGAATAGGAGGGAGGGAATTAATTCCTAGTTCGAGGCAGGAAATACTTAATACATCTTCAAACAGAGCAACCTTTCTCACAGCCAAAGCAGTTCAAGCCTCGGGGATAAGAGCCATTAAACAGAAGAATGTTTCAAATCATCATATTAGATTGTAATAGACTACTCAAATCAATGAAAACCCTAAAGAAGAATGAGAAATCCATGAAACTTCAGGTCATCAATTGACTGTCAGTTCTTATTTCCTATAAAGTTCAATAATACCAAAACACTAAAGAATCATACCCCAATACAAAAACATATACAGAAAATGCTCAAATGGACATGCAACACTGCAATTCAATCTACTAGATAGCATGTAGAGTTTCTGCAACTGAATAGTAAAGCGCAAACAAGAAAATAAAGAATATCGAATTGGGGTATTATAGATCATTGGAATTCGGTGCGACCATTTAAGATTTTAATTCAACTCTAAAATCACAAATCCATATTGTAAAACAACCTCAAGACCCCATTTGATTAATCATTCAATAAAGCCGAAAAGACAGAGGACTATGGCCTGGAACAATCTCTACTACCTCAATGAAAACTCATGGGGAGGAAATAAAAGAAGAATCAAATAACCGGAATCAGAGTAACAAAAGGCCTAATCCAATAGAATACCAAAACCCTATTAACTAGAAGCAGATAAGAACAACGAAGAAAAATGAAAATTTACAGACTCAACCGAACCAAGTCACCAGAACAAATACAAGGGTCGGATGGGAACCAAAACCCACAAAAATGTAAAATATAGATCTCAAAAGAAGAAAATAATCAAAATCCCAAAGAATATCTAAATCAACCCAAAACCTCAGGAACGAAAATAAATAGTAGGAGAAAAGGGAAAGAACTGAAACCTGCTTTGCGATACATCATAGATCTGTCCCTTGATTGCCATCAGCAAAGGCTTCTTTGGGTCTGATCCATCATAAGCCTTCAACTCCTCCTCACTGATCTCACCAAGATGAACCGGAGGAGGAAGGGGTTCCACTACTTCTGGGGCTTCTCTCGTCCTCCCAGACTCATGGGACGACGAGAAGAACCCAGATATAACATAGTAGAACGCGAAAGCCAGAGCCAATACCGTGAAGAAGGTTGCAGGAGAGAGTCCTGTATATGCAGTAATAGCTGTTTTCAAAGTCTCCCAAAGCTGCAAAGTCGCCATTCTTGAGCCGCAGCGGCAGAGATTAAATAAAAGAGAAAAACAAAGATTGTTATCTTTAGTTCCTACTTTCAATATAGAGGTCTCTCTCAAGTCTCAATGTCTCACCAACACCCAAGCTTCTTTATCTTTCTTTACCAAAAAAACAAGCTTCTTTATCGTCACCATTTTTATGACAAACTTGTCATAAGATTGTTATGAAAATATTTTAATCTTTAATGGATATTTTAGTTATCTAATATCCCTCTTAAGGGTGAGTGATTGGATGAGTGTTAGGTTGATTCCAATCTGACGATGTGGTGTGACTATTCTCATCAAATGAAACCTCCTCTTGCAGATTGAATGATGAGAAATAAAAAAAAAAGGTCAAAGTTGAGGAGGATACATGTAGGTGACTGATCACAGAATCGTAAGGGATTGCTCAGATGTCAGTTTTGCTTAATTGACTCTCTAGAATCTACTGCAATCGTTTACCAAAATAGAAAATCTACTACAATTTATGGCACTACAACCTCACCAGTGCTAGGTCGATGTTAAAATTTTACAACAAATTGGTTGAGGGTATACAGGTA
>NC_056562.1:33065703-33084428 GCF_013358625.1 Macadamia integrifolia
AACTAAACAAATGATAATACATTAAAATCATCAAGAATTTTGGGAGGGGCAGGGTAAGAGATAAAAGAAAGGTCCCAACTTTGGGTTAATGCCTATTTCTTAAAGTATTTGGACTCGAAGATCAAATATTAAAAAGTCTATCTAATGTCAAAAGTAATGACTTTTAAAATCTATTATACACTTAAGGGTGTTAATCGGTTCGGTTTCAGTTTAAACGGTACGAATCGGTTCGATTCACATTTATTTGACTAAAATCATAATCGCACCGTTTACTAAATGGTTCCACCTTCTGAAACCGTGACCGTTTAGTAAACGGTTTAGGTTTCCACGGTTTCTAAATGGTGTTAATTTCACGGTTTTAAATGGTTTCGATTTCAGTTTATTCCATACGATTTGTAAAACGGTTCACAATCGGTTTGTTATAACTTGCAACCATTTCTAAACTGAAGATTATAAGTTTATCAAAAAATAATTGGCAATCACAAATAAGAGATTCTATATTAACAATGGTATGTCTTAATTTGATAATCTAGTGCTATTTCTTTGCATGGTCATTCTCAAACATTTAAAACTAATATCATACAACATCCAAATCCAACATTCTACAGCATAAAATATAAAAATGACAGGTGGTTTAGCCAAAACACCCCATCTATGATAACATAATAACATAGTAACATATATGGATTACAAGTTCATGATCTAAAGCCTAAATTTGAACTGAATTGCAATAAATCATACCAAAGCAGGATGAACACTTAATTTAATTGTTAATTGTTATATGGATTACTGTCCCTTCTTTATTTAATTATTATATGGATTAATCGGATCGGTTTAAATGGTTTAAACGGTTTTAAATAGTTCGGTATAAACGATTTCAATTCGGTTTGAAACCAACGGGTTCTGTGGTTAAAACCGACCATACCCGTTTAGTTAATCGGCCTGAAACTTGAAACCATAACCACACCATTTACTAAACGGTTTTGCGATTTCGATGTAAATGAATCGATTCGATTTCGGTAAACGCTTTCAATTACAAATTCACATCCTTATCTACAGTGCATGATTGATAGGTTTTAACAAATTGCAAAGAAAAAATATAGTAAAGATAAAGTGAGCAAGAGAGTAATTTCATCGATATTGAGAGTTTTTTGTATTGCCATACTGATTAAATTTTAACTAAAATTGTGAGGTTTGAATTTTAATCAAGTTATACTTAAAAAAGAGAAAATACTAATGAAATTAAGAAGGATCTAATTTTTTCATAAAAAATAGAGTCTTTTCATCCATGGTGATTTGACATTAAGATTATAAGAACATAATTGAACAGTGTGAATATTACCATAACTCCCCCAAACACCTCCTCCCTAATTGTTGAATTAACGTCTGAAATATCTTTTTTCAATCTAATCAAAGTGTCAGATCTCGTTATTGATCGAAGAGATTCTTTACTATCGATAATAAAAGAGATTTCCTATTCACCATGTGTCAAGAGCAACTGGTTCCTACACTCCTACTTGCATGAGATAATAAGAATCCGATCCAATTATTTATGTTAAATTTGTATAAAAGGCATTTAATGGCTGGCTCCAAGTGATGAAAATTCAATTCACCTGTTTGGAGAAAGCTTTAATGTTTTCTCTTTGCAATATAAATGGATAACTTCATTCATGAATCATGAGTAGATGGTCAAACACTTGGTTTAAAGATAAGGTGGACTAACACATGAGAATGGGGGCCATGAGGTGAGTAGATATCCATTCATTGTGGCCTTAGTTAAACTTAGTAAATGTTACTTATTTCTACAGCCACTGTGTCAACATCAATGGGAGATCGTGAAAAAGCATCTTCAAACTTCAGTGCATGGGGCGGGTAGCATAGTCTTTTCGCATCCACATGTGTCCACATACAAACAAGTAACATTCTTTTCCTAAAAATTTTTCAAAAATAAAAAAATCATTCAATGAAGCATTAAATTTTTAGAAATCATATATGGGAAGAAAAAATAAGATTACAATAAGATTTTTCGGGTATATTTGGTTGTAAGGGGAATAAAAGGGAAGGGGAGTGAAATTTTCTTCCTTAAAAAAGAAATATATGTAATCATTACCCATGTGACTTTAACATTAACTTCAAATATTTCCATATTTGGTTATAAAATTTCATTTTACTTTACAACCAAAACCCTTTGTTTTAATATGTAAAATAAAAATTAATAGTTAAAAAATGAAGTAGTTTATACAATTATATGGGTGATGATTATAAACCTTTTATATTTAAAGTATGAAAATTTCACTTTCCTTCCCTTTGAATTTTCATTGCAACCAAACATAGCCTTTATTAATTCTTTTAAACTTAAGAAGGGAATCCCTTTCACACTTTTCCTAACACTCTCTCTTCTCCTTGACCACATAGGCCCCTTCTTTTGACATACGAGTCGTGTGGCACCTCCTCCCATGCGTCCATTGGTGTGCATGGGAGACATCATCAAGGTTTGGGTTATTAGAACAAAGAGGGGAACCGGTTGCCACCAATTTTGATCTATATCGGGCAGAATCAATTGTCAATTCCAATCCAAATCGGAAAGAATCGGCCATACTCAAATAATCAGAAGTAATCGGCGAAGAACCCTAAAATCACTAGATCAGATCAGCCAGAATTAAGATCAGTTGCGGAAAATTGATAATACATGACTTTTTTTTTAATAAAAGAAAAATCATTTAGAAAACCCAACAAACAGCATACTTATCTGAAAGCATCATTTGTCCAAATAATATGCCAATATCATGTGATACAACCAATTATTAATACTTGTAAATAAGCCACATTATGCTTTAATTGACAATCCTTAATGATGAAAAGTAAGAACGTACAATAGTTGATTATTAGGGATTTTCTTTTTGCTTCTTATGAATTAGGTTTTCCTTCACTCATGATGAAGAGAGGTTTACCATCAATGATTTGACCTTGCGATTGAAATTTGTTAAGGGTGAATGTCATCATTAATTATCACCTCCTATTGTATAATCTTTTCAGCTTAAAAGAAAGTCAAATCCCGTGGTTGAAAAGATCTCTCTTCACTACGTATGAAGTGAAACTAACTACACTTTTTTATACACGGATGAATTGGATCGCTTTAGATAAACCCAATACACAAGAAAACTGAGAATTGAGATCCACCCATGTACAAGATCACAGCCATATTGGATCAGCCACGTGCCAAAACCAAGGCCTGCCAGGCAAGGTTTGACTAGATGGAATCAAGGTCAAGATCGATCAAGACCGATATTGATTTGATCTCTCTATTGAGATTAACCCAAAATATTTTTTGGTTTTAATTTAAAAAAAATAATTTTTACTGTTTTATTCTTTGTTTGTATCCATCCATTGATACAGTATCAATTAAGAATCATAGATCAATCAAGATTAATACCGATTCAATCCAACCAATGCAGGCCGATCCAATACAAATCCTCAAACCATGCTGCCAGGAGAACCCCTTCCCCACCGGCCCCAGCTAGAAACACCACACCCAAAACTAGAAGTATTAAACGGCAAAGTTGGCAATGGGTGGACCAGTCAGATCAGTATTCCTCTCCTGTCTTCTCATCTCCTTTGTAGTGCATTATATCATGTAGTCAAGATCCAAGGGCTAGAACTCAAGGCATGAATGAGCAGCCAAAGGAGCTCTTAGCCTTTGAATCTACGCTACACAACGTGTCATCGATAGAAGATACAGAGGATATTCGTTCCCCAAACTTCCATAGGCTCCATTGGCCATGCTGGTTAGCTCATAAATTGATAGATGTGACGGGTCAAATAGGAACCCGGCCGAATCATTTCCCAGTATGTGAAGTCTTCATGCTCTATCTAAGAGTGTATAGAGATATTTGAGAGAAAAAAGTTGGATCCAAGAATCTAGCACTTGTCTCCCTTCCTGCTCGTTTTAGCGTGAAGAGGAATATATATGAAAACAAAAGGAATAGGTGTTGAATCGTCACACATACGAGACATGCTGTCATTAAACAGTAAATGAAAAGTAGCTACTCTCCATGAAACAGTAAATGAAAACTCGCTACTATCCATGTATGGGGACCTGATACGAACTCAACAAGTAGTATAAGAGAGGAAAACCAGTGTCATTGGAGAGGATCTAAATCCCCATGATACACTACCCATCACAGATCGATTAATTTTTCAAACACTTAAAAGCAGTTTCTTCAAAAACATCAAAATGAAAAATCTCTACTTACTAATCCCGGGAATCACTCGACTTTGTGGGGATCTTTAACAGTGGATATTCATTTGTTAGAAGAATCCAAGAAGTGTTTTTTTTTCCTTCGCTAAGGGATCAATTTTATTAAAAAGAAAGAAAAAGAATACAAGACAATCTGGACAAAATCAACCTCTGGCCCCCTTCCCACCTTCTGCATTGCCATCGGCAGGGAAAGAAACCAGAAGGAAGCAATAAAACCAAAGTAGAACCTCTTCCGAAATCTAGAGAATCCTAAACCTTGGTCTACAGAGACCGTCATCATTCAGAAACTCTCGGATTGAAATAGGCCACTTTGGTAATGGAGTGGAAGTCTCATATTTCACTGCAGACTTAGCTATGTGATCTATAATGGGATTGGCTTCCTGATAGCAATGGGAGATCTTCCACTCAATGCCCTGGAGATAATTCTGAAGTGCTTCCCAAAGAATCACTTCGAAAAATAAAAGTGCTAGCCTATACAGTCTACTTAAAGCTGAACTGCTAACAGATACAAGAAAAGAGAGTTAATAATACATTATTTCTCTTTGTTGTACATGGGCCATGAAGGAAAACTGGCTTGAGCATTTATTTTACACAGAGTAAATTGTACATAGACCACATTACATGTTACTTAACTCAGTACAATACCACCACCAGCAACCTCAACATGCTGCTCCATTGCAAGTGAAAGGGAGCTAACTTCGTCTACACGCCACGACCACTCCTCGTACTTGTACCACCTAATGAGACCTTCATCAGCTTTCATACGTTGACACATGATGCATGAATCTTCTAAGCAAAAGTAGAATTCTCGTAACCGGGACGCCTTCTCAATGATTGTCTCATCAAGCTCTCTAAGAACTCTTTTGGAGGCCGGGGGCTCAGGGACTTCAATCAACATGCAGTGAGAGATATTGAGTACCTCCAAATCCATCAAGGAGTCCAAGATCGAGATCAAAACTTCCTTGGTCAACATAGAGCACCGCAAACTCAAGACTTTCAGTTTGGGAAGCCAAGTGGCTAAGGTTGATGCAAATATGATGTCACAAGGACCCATCAGCTTGAGCTCAGTGAAATTCTTGCAGCTCTTACCAATTTCTTCCATGATGTAAGGGGGATAGCCAATGCTGGGCATTGTCATTGATTCAAGATCTTCCCATATGCGGATAGCTTTACGGATTCCACCCTTAGTAATTCGATTCCAAGCAGGAAGAACCAGCCGTTTGAGCCCTGGGCACCTGCATTATGGAACCCTGTTAATTTTCCATCCCAAAGAACCACAATCAAAACTGAAACATAGAATTTGTTCCAAAATGGATGCATAATACCTTTCAGCCGTATAGATCAAGTGCTCATCTTTCAGATACAGATTAAAATGGAAAATCAAACAAGTAATGGATCCATGGCTGAGACCAAGTGCAACCTTCAACAACCGCATCAATCTCCTATCTGAGCTATCAGATACCCAAACAAATGGTGCTGAAGGGATTTTAATGTAATTAGACCTCAACAACCCCAAATCAAGAGTCTTCCAAAGCATTGGATCTGAACAAGCCAAGCGCCATGTGCTACAAACTCGGGAAATGCCTGAAGTCAGCTCAATGATATTAAATGTCTTGAAAATCCTCACCAGTATATCAAGTTCCATATCCTCCCATCTCCTCTCTGATGAGTACTCTTCCATCTTTAACACCACCCAAAGATCTGAGAGGAATTACAATGCATTATAAAGTTAAAAGACCTTAAACGTTAGTTATTTAACTAGGCCATAAATGGAAAATGAAAAAATACATAAAAAAAGGAAATAGGTACAATTGTTTCTTATGCAAAATGGCATAAACAAAGATAAGAATTATAATTCTCCACAACATAGATAATTGCAATATGGCCACCTGCACTACCAAGAGAAAAGTCTTACTGATTCACTGCAGGAGAGAGATAACCCCACTTGTTGAACCCAGCTGCACTTATGGAGTAATTTCTTGCCAGATAGCACAACAATCTGATCATATCCAAGTCAATCTTATTGCTAGATCATCTATACTCCTCATTTTAACAACCTAGTGAAGGGCCTAACAGCTATCCATAATGCCAGCTGACAGCAAAAACCATACAGGTCAAAAGGGAGCCGACCAAACACATGGCTGGCTGTCAATGGTTTGAACTTAAGTTCTGTCAAGTCCAGTCTAAGTATCAAATACTGCTATAAAAAGCAAAATCCCTCTAACAAGCTTCAATGAATATCATGAAAAAAATGAATTGTTGACAAGATTTGTGCAAATTATACCCATAAATCAGCAGCAGTGCAGGCTAAAATCAAACCACCACCACTACTAGTGCAACACTTCAAAAACTTTCTTGCCCCTCTCTTTCCTAATGGGTCAATAAAATATATAATCGTCCTCTTCCAACCCCCACGCCCCCCCCCCCCAAAAAAAAAACCCCAGCCTTGGATTAGGTTGAAGAGAATTCCAAATTGAGTCATTCAATGTCAAATCGTTAAAGTCATAATGGGCATAATGACAAAAGCAGAAGTAGGTGTTGATGGATTTTTCAACTTCTTTAAATAGAAATCAAACATTGCAGCTAATATTAAACCAACAGATTAGAATATTAACTCTTATCATATTAGGCAAAGACCAGAGGAGTCCTAAGCTAGCATGGAAGGTCAGAACTCAGAATCCAATAGAGATGATTAATTTGAGATAGCTTCTTTTCTGCGCCCGAAACACATTTATCATATCATTCTTTTGGTAGAAAAGACTTTCCAAATCAGATAGTTCAGAAGACGAATCTTTTCTCAGTTATTGAGGTTTCTCAAGAGAATTGATTCCAAATGGCAGGACCTTAAATCTGTCATATCTTTGACTCGCTAGTTCTGATGATCAACGAGCTAGTGAAGAAGTCAGTCTGCAACAAGCATTGTTCCAGAAGCTTACCCCACCTCTAATGTTATGCATGGATTTGGAGAAATCCTCATGTAAGATCATTGTCCTCGATATAGGCGTCTACCATACCCACAGAAAAGATTGTTTCCTTCCAAACCTAAGTTACTGCTCCAGTATTAACAAAAGATACTATAGGCTTGCACAATAGACAATAAACCTTACACAATATCAAGATCACTTTATAATCCAAATCAAGTTACTAAACCTGGTTTTGAGCTACAATAGGCACATATGACATACCATATGTGCAGCAGAGATTGTCGTCTTCCAATCCTAAGTTCCTGCTCCAGTATTTACAAATGGTATTGCACTATTAAAATAGCAACTCAGCGCACGAGGCTCACACTACTGCAGGGTCTGGGAGGGCAAAGGTATGCAGCCTTACCTCCTGCTTCGCAGGGGAGGCAGACTCCAAGTCTCAAACCTGTGACCAACGTGTTGCAATAGTGCAACTTGACTGTTGTGCCACAGGCTCACCCACTAAATGGGCTTGCACTAATGCAAATAAAATTTATATCAATTTCCAAATATTGTTTTCTTTCTTCGAATGAAGGGCCTAAGCCTGGTTTTGAACTACCTGAAGACACTCAAGCTTAATCAGTTCAAACCCATGGCCAGGACCAGCAGCCTCAAGAGGGGTCTAGATTGAACAACTGCGTTTCAGACAATTGCACCCACTCCCAATCTGGATTTCTCTCGGTCCATATATATTTTTTGTCACCTCATCAGTGACCATCTGTATTTTGATCTAGAAGGCTGAGTCCTTAGAACTATTTAGTTTCCAAACTGTATTCTA
Organism: Macadamia integrifolia; assembly: GCF_013358625.1. Taxonomy (NCBI): domain Eukaryota; kingdom Viridiplantae; phylum Streptophyta; class Magnoliopsida; order Proteales; family Proteaceae; genus Macadamia; species Macadamia integrifolia. Next base: position 33,073,703 of record NC_056562.1, read on the forward strand.
CTTGAATCCTTATTTAGTTCCAAATAAACTTGGAACCTGGAAATCGTAAGAGAAAAGAACCTATATCCGCTCACTATGATATACAGTTCCACACCGAAGCAAATCCCTGATTTAATTTTTACTTGAATTTGAATTTACGTTCTTGTGGTTATTATGATCTCCTTTCAGATATGCCTCCTCACCTACAACGTGAGCTGATGATACTCTGACTATTAAATCTTTTTAAAGTGATGAGACTATTCCTGTTTTGAAGGAGTTAAAACAGTGAGTTTACTTCTCTTTATTCTTTTAATTTCCTTTCCCGTTTGTTTGTCATCCTTCACCTAAAGCATTAAATTCAGCTTTTGCTAATCCCCTTAAGGGGGGAAAAAAAAAATCTCATATATCCACACATTTATTGATTTCAGCTACAGTCCTATGCCTAAATCATCCCTATATAGAAAAGCCTACTTCCAGCAGGAAACATTCACTGAATCAAAACAAAATTGCTTACCCAGGCACATCAGATGAATTCAATAATATAAGACCTAAATAGCGTAGAGTTGAAGGATTAGTGTAGCTGACCTGAAGTTTCTCCAGAAAAGTTGGTTGAGTTGATCTTTCCAAATAATCCCTAAAATGAAATCATGGTTTGACAAATACAAGTAGTTAGCAGTAAGTAATAATTGACAACGTTTCACAGACCGGGACACCCTAGCAAATGCATGGAGAAACAAGGACGCCACGTCCAAAAGTTACACAAGAGAACTTCTACACAATAAGATAATTTAGTAGGCCGTCATAGGAAAGACAGAACTATTATTTATCCAGTATTGGAAAGCAATTAACAAGATAATCATAATTTGGACAGTAACATGTATGAAAAACGTCAAGACACAATAAGCCAAGAGGTTCAGACCAGTAAATGAAACATCCACTTGATGAAGATAAAAACAAGATATACAAACCAAGTCAGCTCTAGCTTGATCTTATGGAGTAAAAAAAAAAAAAAGGGGGGGGGGGAGACAAGCCTTTGCCTTGATAGGAGAAGTTGATGAGCGAGCCAGAAGGTATTATCTAGGCCTAGCACTGAAAGACCCTCAATACTATGAAATCCAAGGTATGGAAACACTCAAAAGCCATAGTTGTCATAGCGTTTAGGCGAACCAAGGCGATAGAGGGGGCTTGGACGTAAGGCGACACTAAAAAAGCGCCTAGGTGACAAAGGCGCTTGGATGCCTAAGCAACACCTTCACAACTATGTTCAAAACTATGTACCAATATGCAGCATTTGTTTGTTTTAAGGACATGATGTCACCAGAAACTAGGGAGAGTGAAGAAATGCCCAAAATCTATAATAGCAAGGACTAATACAGCATGCACAATGTATTGAGAGAGCAGTTATACGAAGCGTAAGTGGGACCCTGCATTGGTAAGGGTCCACTGACAGCTGGATCCCGGGATATACTTTAAGAGCATTCCGTTAGCTACTTGTATGTCTAAAGGATCAAACATTTTCTTGTAAATCTCGACAATTAACTTCAACAGAAACTCAAATTGGGAAAAGAAATTTGCAGCCAATAGAAAGGATAGACACAAAATTGATCATCTCACTTCATACATTTAATCAAGGTGCAAGGCATGAGTTATCAACTTTGTACATTGTATACTTGTATTAACACTCCGCTAGTAAGGAGTCCCCATCATAGCAAACATGAACAAGTAGAAAATACTTAGAATAGAATATAGTGTCCTCGACAAAGAATTTAAAACCGAACAAAAGAAGTGGTATAACAGCATAGAACCTCTTGAAGGTAAACAACCCGAACTCCATAGTCAAAATAATTCGAGTTAAGCCCAGCAAGGACAAAAGACATGGATTCAGATTTACGTAACCTGCAACTCCGCTTATATATTCTGGATGAAAAAGAATATTATCTATCTTCTATAAAGGCAACACCAAATTACCAAAGTTCTAGCAAATTCCAGAAACAATACAAGTCCACATTTGCTAGTTGCATACAAAGCTAAGACAAATCTTTTACGTATCCCTTTACAATTCTTCTCTCCCCTTTCTATGCAATCGATTTCATGTCAAAATCTAATCTTTTGGGTCAAGATCCTACAAGGAGAAGTTAAATTTCAAACCCATTATAATGAACCCACTTTAAATTTCCGCAATTTCATGGTGATGACAGCGATCAATGATTTCTCTTCCGCAAAAGAACAAGCGATGAAAAACCCACAACCAAAGATCCAATTTTTTCACATAAAAATTCAAGCTTTCATTTTTCTTGATTAATAGTTATTTCCAAACATTTCCAGTGACAACTTTTGTAACTACCCATGGAGATCATTCTGATCTAGATCTTTTCCTAACTTGGATCTTTTGGGAGAAATATATATATATATATATATATATATTGAAGGATCGAAAGAAAACTTCAGTCGCAGAGAGAGAATAAACTAACCATAAATTCAAATAAATGAATTTAAACAAAATGATAAGAAAAAAGTGTCTTTCATCCTTTCTTATACCTCTTTCAGTCTGACTAATGACTGTGCTTGGTGGGAGACGAACACTGTAATTACAATTCTGGAAGAGATCGTAACTTCGCATACCAGAAGTCACTAATTTTAAGATAAAAGAGTAAATGTATTCAAATTAATAATTTAGAAAAATAATTGAGAAGGTAACGATAAAAATTTTCCATGATCATGTCCGAGAAGTTACCTATTACTTTCAGAGTCTTCAACCCATCTTCTGGAGTCTCGACGTTCTTTCTTTCTCTGTCTCGAATTCTAAAATCTAAAAAAAAATCCAGGATTTAATTACTGAAACTCCCACTTGTAACGGACAAATGCGGAGAAAACAGCTCAGTTCGTTCAGTTGTCGGCCTTAATGTAATAAGCCCAATCCCATTGGTTTATGAAGGCCCACAGCCCACAAGAACCCGTCGTGAATTCCCCACCTAACGACTCTGCTTTGTCTGCAACACAAGGGGACCATGGTATTGAATTTTTTTCCGCATTTCTTCATCCGTTACTCCTTTTATATACTGGCAAGTCTGTAACTATGTCTAAATTTCAATGTGTGTAGCTTATGATTTCCACTATTTTCATAAGAAGCATCAATAATGAATAGGGTTTTAAGTATCGATAATACTGTTATAGTACCATATGCCTATATGGATGGCAATATATCTGATTGATATTGATATATCATAATAGTTTCAGGTATCAACAATACACTTGTGACTTGTCCCTCTCAAACCTTGTAGTAGCGGGAGCCTTGTGCACTGGGTTGTTATCTTTTTTTATTACTAAAGCACATATACTCAACTCCGCCTTATTTTAATTCCAAATAAATATGGTTGGATATGTGGGTACTTTTCTTTGATCATATCATTCTGTTTCTTTTCTTTTCTTTTTTTTTTTTTTTTTTCATAGAAATAAAAATTCATTTATATCTTTTTGTTTATTTTCTTTTTTCTTTTTTTATCTCCATAGAAAGAGAAATTCATTAAGATAGAGGAAGTAAAATTACATGGGTGACAAACACATGGGATGGAGACAGCCAAGGGCAAGAGGGATCATTTCATTGGGAGGGACCACGGAAAGAAGTGGATACATGGCTGATAACCTATAGCATGCTAGGCTTTACCTTGCAGTTTTAAGTTTTTTGAATATGATCATTCTACGTTAATTGTTATCATGCATAAACCAATTTTTTTGTTTTCCAATAAGTGTGGCCTTGACTCGTGTTGACTCCTCCGTGAGTCTGTTCTTGACCCCTATTGTGGGTCTATTATATAAAAACAAAAAAATGAAATAAAAATTAGACAATAAAACTCGAGATCATTTATGTAAATCTTTCCAATATGTAATGACCCCACACGAGTGGAGAGAGTCAAGAAGCGGGCTAGATTCTTTTCATAATTACACAAATGAAGATGACATTCTTTGAATGGCTTCATTTCATACCTAGATGTCCTTCCCATTTGTAATAGAAGATGATGCTACTGGACAATTTATGGGGTAAAATTATAGTTTTCTGTACATATAGAGTGGAAACCAACCGACGGTAGCATGCTATAAAATTAAAACCCGTAGGTACTGTCCGTTTTTTCTCTTTTCCCCAGGTAACCCTGTCAGTAAAGGAAACTAGCAAGAACTGAAACCTAACAAATGGAAGCATACACAGATCTTCTCCCTTTTCGTTTCCCTCTTCCTCTGCGTTTCCTTTTTGAAAATGTTGAGCGGTTTTATCTAAAAAACAGTAGGCAGTTTTTGGTTTTATAAAAAAGTAAGTAGTATGTTATATTGACTGTAAGATCTTTTAACGGACACGTGTCACTAAATTAAATAGAACTGGAAGAGAATTGAGGAGATAGAAATTGAAAACGAGCCAAATCCTGCAATCCGTATATTTGGAGCTCCATATATTTCTTCATTTGCTATGAGTAATCTATCCCTTAGGTAACCCTTTCAATCCATACTAGCATTTGATATGATGCTACCAAGTCAATTCCACAAAAGAGTCATGAAAAGAAATAATTTAGCTCTTCAAACAATTTTCGTAAATAAGAGTTAAAAAACTACTATAACATTCAAACAATATAAAGAAAAAATAAATTAAGAAGAATCCAGCCGCAATCAAGACATATCCAAAGTGGTGCACACATACGAAAAATGATGTTGGAACCAATATAGTGACGACCCAAATCCTCATTCTCCATCTGAAGCACTCGCATATCATCACCAACTACTTCTAGCTGAAGTCCAAATATATTGTCATCAGTGAAGTAGATACAATTGGGTTCGCATCCTTTATGGTTAGAGGCAAAGATGGCAAATGAGTCACTAACGCCCACAAACAAAGCACAGTTGTTCAAGCTCTTCACCTGTGTCTTCTTGCTCTTTAAAGCACCAACACAACAATCCTCGAGCTCTCTTCTCTTTCCTTTTCTTTTTCTCTTGGCTTGGAGTTAACCTCACACTCAAGCCTTTAATAGAATAAAGACACTACTCTCATAATATTAAAGCTGAACACATGGACATCTATGGAGGGGAAGACTTCCCTCGTAAAAATTGCAACCTTGCATTTCTCAAAAACCATATTTTTTGCTTCCATAATGTAGAGGGCAAAAAAAAATTGAAGAAATAAGAACTTGGATGGATGGATTTGGCTTCGTGGTTAGAGATACATGGTCAATAAGTTTGAGCAACTAGATAACCTGAAATGAATTCTTTGTAGCTATAGCATAGCTTACGCTAGCAGCAGGGGAAACAGAGCATCAGCCGTAGATAAGGTCCCAAAAATCATAAGAAATTGTGACCATTGATTTAAATAACGGTTAAATAATTATAGTCATAGATAAAGCATAAATTAAAAATCTTATTGACGTCGGCTGCATAGGCACTGACAGGCGCATCAGCCTACTGCCGTTAGTGCCTGCATCAGTAGCAGGCTCAGTCGAACCCTGGATGTTTGCGTCAGTGGCTGTTGCGTTGGTTGTCAGCTAGCTTTTATAAAAAAATCTGAAACGACTTGCCCGTTAGATCTGGATCGGTTAGATCTGATGAACCATATCAGCCCCAAAAGACATCTTCATTTTTGCTTCCATGTGCGTGCGCCAGACGCCAGTAGACCCACTTCCTTTAATTCATAAACCATCCCCTTTGCTTCTGAAAATTACAACCAGCCCCCTATTTCAAAAATTAATTTCTAAAAGCCCCCTCCTACACCGTGAGCTATTTGGTTTTTTCGGAGTTGGTTTTCCGGATCAGATTCACAAAAACGTTCGTAACTTCTTTGTAATGTATCCTAAACGAAGTGTGCTGAAACCATGACTCGAGGCTCTAAAACTTTTTAGAATACTCGATCGTTAGATTCACTCATGCAAAAAGATCATATTGCTCTTAAACCTTTTTGATGCCGCAAATTCCTTATTTAGAGTCAAAACAAGACAAAATCAAGTGTGTTGGAAATATTGGTTTTTCTAGCAAAGTTACATGAAGAACCTTTCTTCCAAAAAAATCATCTTCAGTTATGAAACTGTCACCGACTGCCACATAAGCTAGTTTTCGTATGCAAATGTCGTAACTTCTTCATACATTATAAAAAATGGACGTCATTAGGTGCATTGCACATAATAAATTACATTCTAACTTTCTATGAAGAAGCTGTATTCTAGAAAAATCATTTTCACTACTGAAAATGCCCCCGAGTGTAAAAAAGTCAAATTTACCAGTTTTGACCTAGAATCCCACATTACCTACCATGGATGTACTAATCCACTCCATACACATCATGTAGCATTGTTATCTAATCAAAGATATAGAATGTTGTTACGTCAACACTTTTGACCGTATCACCCAAATTAACCACGTTATCACCGTCACGTGGCTGAGGTTGCCAACAAAGACAACCATAAAACAACATACTATACTTAGATTATGTACATATGTTTTAGTCCAAATTTGATTAAATATAAATAGAACTATAGAACAGATCGAAGTCATGGTTTGAATTGATAATCACAAACCATAAAATATAATTTTACAAATTTTACTGAATTTGTTTTATGGGTTATTTTACGCTGAAACAAACAGAGCCTTATGAACAAACATGGCAAAAGAGAGGTTAATAATAAGTAAAATACATTGAATGAATATAAAGAGAAGGTTAAAATATTGAAAAATTGAAACCAATAATGGGGAAAAAAAGAAGGAAAAAAAGGCATACCTTGAAATCAATGTCTATGATAGATGTAGGTTTTATTTTTATTTTTATTTTTATTTTTTCATTTGAAAAGGTTTTTAACATAAAGGACATATGTAACGAAGATTTTTGTGATTCAAAACCTCTATCAAATAAAATAATCACTGATTGTTGGGCTCTAGACAAGGAGCAAATATGTGATTAGTAGCTTGCAAAGAACCCTTGCCCTATGTATATATGATCACTTATAAGAGATGTTACGCTTGGATTATGTACATATATATTTTAGTCCAAATTTGATTAAATATAAATAGAAAGAACAATAGAACAGATTGAAGTCATGACTTATTGATAATCTAATATCAGGAACATGGCATTAGAGAGGTTAATAATAAGTGAAATGCATTGAATGAATATAAAATGAAATTTAAAAGATTGAAACGGATAATGGGGGTGGGGGTGGGGGTGGGGGTGGGGGTTGGGGGAGAGGGGGTGGAAGGCATACCTTGAAATCAATGTTTATGATACAGTATTTTTTTTTTTTCATTTGAAAAGGTTTTTAACATAAAAGACATATGTAACGAAGCTTTGCGTGATTCAAAACCTCTATCAAATAAAATAATCACTAATTGTTGGGCTCTAGACGAGGAATAAATATGTGATTAGCAGCCTATAAAGAACCCTTGCCCTATGTATACATGATCACTCCTAACAGATGTTACACTTGGATTATGTACATATATATATTTCAGTCCAAATTTGATTAAATATAAATAGAAAGAACAATAGAAAATATTGAAGTCATGACTTGAATTGATAATCTAATATCAGGAACATGGCATTAGAGAGGTTAATAATAAGTAAAATGCATTGAATGAATATAAAGAGAAGTTTAAAGATTGAAATATTGAAACCGAGAATGAAGAATTGAAAAAAGAAGAAGAAAAAGAAAGCATGCATCTTTGAAATCGATGTTTATGATACATGTAGTTTTTTTTTTTTTCATTTCCAAAATGTTTTTAGCATAAAGGACATGTGTAATGAAGATTGGCATGATAAGAGAATATTTACTGATTATTGGACTCCAGAAGAGGAACAAATATGTGATTAGCAGCCTACAAAGAGTCCTTGCCCTATGTATATATAATCACTTCTAAGTTCTAACAGAGGTTACACTTACATATATTTCAGATGCTCTCATATTAGGAACAAACATGACAAAAGAGAGATTAATAATAAGTAAAATGCATTGAATGAAGATGAAGAGGATGCTAAAAGATTGAGATCTCGAAACTGAGAATTAGGAATTGAAAGAAGAAAAAGAGAACAGACATATCTTAAAGTCTATGTTTATGATACATGTAATTCTTTTCATTTGCAAATGGTTTTTTACATAAAGTACAAAGTTTAAAGGGAGGGCGTTGGTTTAAGAACAAAGTTCAAGGGGTGACAATAACCCATGTAACCCTTTTCATTTGCAAAGGGTTTTTCACATAAATGACACATATAATGAATATTGGCGTGATTATGTGCCTATATTGGGCAAAATCATTGCTCGCCTTAGAAACCCGAAGAATTGAGTTCCGGACAAACAATGCAGTGGTCGTCCTTGTGACAAGCTTTGATGTGGCCTCGGAACCCCGAAAGTATAGGTATAGATGCCCTGCAGTAACAGTGGAATGGTCCGTTCTTTTTTTTTTTGGTTTGATCGTTTCGTGACTTCCTTTTGGTTTCTGAATTGCAAGTTAGTTTTATAAGTCACAGGTAGGGTTGTAGGTTTCTTGTTCTCTTCTTTCTTTGGTAGAATTTGTAGGTTTATCAAGATTCTTAATCAAACACACGAAGAGTGTAACAGAAAGTGAAAGCGAGAACGAGAGGAAAAGCAGCATCTCTTGAATACTGGAAATAACAAATTTACCCTTCTTTTATTTGGGTACAAGTAGAACAGTACAAGTGTACAACCCCGATACTTGGTTCAATACTTTTTCACATGCATGAACCCTAGAAACCTTGATAATAATCGCTGATTCGAATTGGAAGAATTGAGATGGTACTTAGCCGATTCTGAACAAAATCGGCCGGTTCAATCAATCTATTTCCAATTTTTTAAACACGTGAAGGAAAAACTTAAGTTTTTCTATCACAACTCTTGATACTTAACACCCCAAGATGCCTTTTTCCGCCATCTCAAAGGTCAATTGGATTCCATTATCACGGTTTGCACACAGTTGACATCGTACCAATGCCCGACTTGCTGGTCCAATAATAATCGCGATCTACACGTGGGAATCACACGTACGATAGTCTTGTAAAGAACCAGGTGTACTGTACTGTTGAAGGCCAAGGACCACTCTGAGTCTGCATCTCTAAACAGGCAAAAGAAGTAAGTCCCATCCTTCGTCGAGTCTCTTGAACGAAAATTAGGGTTTTGTTATATTTTTTTGATAATTTTTGTTTATTTTTGCATCACAGTCGAAGAAATTGAAGGAAGGGAGCATTCATGGCGGGTGGAGAACACGGTCACGGAGAGGGAGCCCATGGAGACTTCAGAGCCAAGGTATGGACTATGACCGGTGGCCCAAACTGCAGGCCTAAGCACTGGAAGCGAAACACGGCTATCGCCATGGCTGGGATCTTTCTTATTTGCATTCCCATCGCTATGAAATCCGCAGAACTCGAGGTTTCGATTTCTCTTCTCGTTACTTTTTGTGTTTACGTTATGGATTCTGTTGTCTCTGGTTGCTAATTGATCGTTCTTTGGTGAATTTTGGTTTTGGTTCTTCTGTGAATTTAATTGTTGAATGGAATTGTATAATCTAATGTCTGATTGTAAATCGGGGCTAGTGTTTCTTTAGTATAACGTAGTGATTACCAGTAATTCAGATTTGAAAAATTCGCAATCGTTGACATCTAGCTTGGCGTCTTTGGGATGCTTTCTCTCATTCTAGGATAATTGAATGATTTCTTCATTTGCTTTTGGGGTTCTCAATTTTGGTGCTTAGTGCTATGTTTCTCGTGGGTGCTAGTGGGCCAGTAGTTGTAGACAAAGGAGTGTGTTGTGTCACTGGTGAATTTTTTTTTCTTCTGAAATGAACAATACAGATAACTGCACACGAAAGAGAGGGATGGAAGGTTTCCAAAATTTTGAGCTGACTATGTTTCACCCTTCAAACCTTTTCAAGTTGAAGGTCAGGTGTTGGCAGAATTGTATTGGGTAAAGACGTAAAGTGTTCTTCTAGCAATTGAAGGTCCAATGGAGGTATTCCCAAGTCAATAGAAGTCTGACGTGGTACTGGGTAGGAATTAGGTTGTTATTTGGAAAACTATGACATGTTAATCATGAAAGCATGACTCCATAGAACGTAAAAGGGATGCAACTCCTTTAGTGATAATCCAGAAATCTTGATTAAGGTTCTCTTATTGGGTTTTTCATTTTTATCTCTCAGACTTACTACTACAATCGTTGCAAAGGAAGCTTGTAGATCTGAACAGTTTTACCTGGTTCGGAAGTGAATTATAGATGTCTGAGATCAATTATTACTGCTGTTCTGCCAATTAAATGTTGACAACGTTTATTTTGTTGGCTGAGTTGATGAAAGAGGGAAAAAAAGGGAAATGAAAGAACCATAGTGGAGGAGGGAAACATCAGTGGCAAGAACAATCACCAACTTATTAGGATAAACCCATGGTGTAAGCGTCTATTTATTCCTCATGGCTTCCGTTTTCTTGGCTCATTTTTCATAAATATGAATAGGTGGGGTGGAGCAATGTGCCAAAAAAGGGAGGGGTTGATGCATTAAAAATTGGGTGTTAATTTGTCATCAATAATGGGTTAATCTTATTATTTACAGCCATGTACAAGTGTCCAATTGTTCGGTTCATAACAGTCAAGTTGCACCGCTGTAACATGTTGGTCACAGGTTCAAAACTTGGAAACAGCCTCTCATGCAAACCAGGGGGTAAGGATGCATACATTTGCCCCTCCCAGACCCTACAGTAGCGGGAGCCTCGTGCACTGGGTTG